>NW_019396132.1:326980-330079 GCF_000591075.1 Eurytemora carolleeae | reverse complement strand
GGGGGAGGAAATTGATACTATAGCATGAACAAAGGAAATATAAAAGTATTTTTTCAATCTGTCTCTCCTTCTCAATCATACTCATTATCTAACAAACTGTATAACTTTATATCATAACCAGCTTGGATACCCAGCGTGAACTGGAAACTTAACTTTCCCTAAAATAGTGAACCCACTGAACTTGGAATCTTTAAACCCAGCTAACTCAACTATAAACTCACTTAACTCTTTACTAACGTATATTTCATTCTCTCTCGGTGCACGATAGTGCATAAATATGCGAAAATTATGCTTCAACCGTATTGCATATATTGCAAAAAAAGGTTGATACAAAGGCGCAGTTTGCCATTTAAATAGAACCTTTACTGCACGAAATGATTAAGCAAACCCTTTTTACTCCCTTTTTGCATTTGTTCAGTTCTCAACCCCTTGCAAGATGATAAAATCTGTCAACATTCACACGCTGTGAGTCCTCTAGGTTTCAATTTTAAAGTTTGCAATTAGAACTTCTATATATAAATTTGGCTTGTCTGTCTGTCTGTCTGTTTGTTTGTATCCAATAAACGTCAAAACGGCTGAACCGATCGGGCCCAAATTTTTTGTGGGACATCTAGGGACCCCAGGGAAGGTTTATGAATGATCAAAATTTCAAATATTTGTCTCCATCAAAATTCGATCTTCATTAAATTTTTGAAAATTTTGAAAATCCACGAAATTTTTTGTGAAAATCCGCGAATTATTTTTGTTTTGTTTACGATGTACACAAAGAGAACATGTTCACAATTAATTTAGAAGATGGGCGCGAAGCGCCCTCTAAGGCTAGTATTAACACATTTAAATGTTGATAAATATTTATTTAGCGCAGAATTCCTTGACCTTGTCAATATATACACCTGGTTTACAAGACAGAATACAAAGCGCCCTGTTACTGGAAAAAAACTAAATGCATTTCTTTACAAAACTGCACGTCACGAACTTGTCCTTCAAAAATCTGATGGAGAGGTCGAAACTTATAAATTACGGTTGATGAACAAGAATACTGAACCCTGAACCCGCGATTTAAAAACTTCGGCTCGTGCCGTAATTCCTTAAACCCGACTTTAAGACCCAATCTTCGACCCAACTCTGACGACAGCTTGTGTCACGTGATTGACAGCTGCAACATCTTCGGCTCGACTTAAGGAGTTAGGTCTAATGAAAATAAAACCGACCTTGGTTGGTTTTAGTGGAGAATATGGTTCAATGTTTAGTATTGTTCTCATAAAAACCCGGAATGTGTCAATTCCTACCATGAAAATCCGCCAAATAGAATATTAAACTGTTTTTTTTAACTCAACTCTGTAGAAAATAAGATGCAGCTTGAATCCGAAAGCTCAAGCCATTAATAAGGTCCAACGACAGTTTAGACCCAAGCCGTATTTTCCCGAATTTTTTAAATCGCGGGCTCAGAACCCTTTGTCAGAATACATTGCTATAGTTCTCTTCGTAAGGAATTGAGTCACAAACTCAAATTTTTAAACCCTTATCATTGCAACAGAATTAATAGTTTGAAAAATCTAAAGAATACGACATTGGGTTGGAAAGATAAATTTATAGTTTGATGCAAAGACTCGATTCATTTCAATTCCTTATACATTCTATACCATTATAGGTGTTTATGTTATGACAACGATTCTTTTTGATCATTTTCAAAGGTGATTTGTGGGGCCCCCTTGAAAACTANCTGTTAATTTTCCCCTTTTTCTAGAGTCCGTTAATTTCCTTTCTTATCAGTATTCTTTTCAATCTTTAGATTGTAATACATAGAATTCACAACATTTGCAATTACTCCTTGGAAAAATAAAACTTAAAAACTATCAAGATAAGCTGTTAATTCTGAATAGTTACAAAGAAGAATACGTTTTTTTACAAATAGTTGAAACACAAAGAGTATACGTGTTACGAATATAATAAACATTTAACAGTCGCACTCATTTCACTAATCAATCAATCAAATAATTCATGCCTCAACATACTTTATATGTATTTTAGTACATATATCTAACATGGCTGAAAAATTATACCGATTTAATAAGGACGTATTTCTAAATCGAATGCGACTATCAACTTCTGTGTATTATTTATTCTATGTTTCCTCCCTCCCCGGCCCCTACCTTGTTTGAACTGCATACAGACGACAGGGTTACCCTCCTCTACTATTGTGTTTAAGGCGTGGCTGGGAGGCAACTCTTCCTCTTTCTCAGATGTGTGACAGTCATCTATAAGTATGATGATGATAATTAATGACAATAAGACTGGAGAAGATATAAAGAGAAGAGAAGAGAGAGAAGACATAAAGAGAAGAGATGACGGAGAAGATATAAAGACCATACCCCTTACTCAGACTCCCAGGACATCACTTTTTAGCGCGGTAAATGTTTGATTCATTTGTTTATTTTGTATATGCTACCGTGACCCAGCCCAAGCCATGGAGACAACAATTTAAAACCCTGACGCTGAACAGCTTTGACCATGATCTAGACGCAACTTCAGTAAATTAGTAAATTCTCTTTCGTACGTGAGATTGTAAAGGTTTAAAATATAAAATGGTGGCGGGAAATTCTTGAATTCCACAAAATCTAACAATTATGAAATTGCGCACTTTTCCCCCACATAGTTTTGGAGGACAAACGGCGGGACCAGGGGACCAGCAGGGCCGTGACGGGGGAGGGGAGGGGGGGTAGTGAAAGGTGCATAGCAGCTTCCCGAGCTTCCCCCTTCGGAAAGTTCCCGAATATCCTGCGGGACCTGCGTAAATTTGCTTCTACGTTGTAATAAAAAATGGCGGGATATCTAATAATGTGATTTTATATTGGGGGCCAGCCCAATAGGGCAGTGCCCCCCCTGGAACTCAGCTAGATTACACTTTTCAATTTCCTTATTTACTGAAGGAGGAGAGCATGCGAAAATATTAGTTGCTGTTCACTGTTCAAACAGTTTTGTTTGAAGAAGAGTGAAGTAGTATTATAAGCAAGGTAATTGGACTGAATGTACATATAATACCTTTGAAGCTTCTATATTTATGAGATTATTAAGAATTGGGGGGGGGGGGGGTTTTTT
>NW_019396132.1:325017-326887 GCF_000591075.1 Eurytemora carolleeae | reverse complement strand
CCCCCCCCCTCCTATGATCCCCAGGAGGTAACAAAAAACATCTATCTAATATTGTTCTACATTTCTTTAGGGGCGTACGAGGGGGGGCACCTATAAAAAAATACTCAATTATGCCCAAAACTAAAAAAGTTTCATTAAAAAGCTTAATCAATACTGCCTTCAACGTAAATATATTTCTGATATCATTATTTTTAATTATACTATATGTAACGATCCTATGAAAATATAGATATTTTTTAAGAAACGTTTCCATCTCTATTTTTCACCGATAGAAGCTTACACCAAAGTATTAAGATAAGTCCACTTAAGAAAATTACATAAATAATTTATTAACACTTGTTATATGGTAGTGCAGTGTATGATCGAATCATTTAAAAAAGGTATCAACATTTTTCAAAAAAAAAGGGATTTTTAAGGGGCCGGGGCAAGTGGGGACACAAATGCTCTTGTACGCCCCTACATTCTCAATTCTCAATAAATGTTGCGACAAAATCTGCATATTCATATTCATATCTAAAAAGTTCGACTTGGGTAGCTCCGATCTTGAATATATTCTAAACTTTTAAAGAGAAACTTTGAATGAGATCAACTTAAGATTAAAAAGCAACTTATTAATGTGAAAACATTTTTTAAAATTTTACTTAGCAACCGTTGGGGCCCAAAAACCCCCAGATTTTATCAATACAGGGGTCTGAGCCCCCAAATCCCTCCCCCTGAATACGCCTCAATAAAGTATGTTTGAATGTTTATTGCTTCTGAATTCTTAAATTTAAAATATCATAACACATCTACTTTTGTTTGTGCAAAAGATATTATTTTCATGCGGGGGGGGGGGGGGGAGGGTCTTGATTGAACAGAAGATAAATATTGAAACCCGAGCTCAAACTCAAGATAAAAGCTTGGGATTAAAAAAAAAAATTTTAAATGCCAAAAATATCTTTTATTATTGAATTCAAGATCTAAACCTTTTCAATTTTACTTAACAAAAAAGAAGTTCTGTCATCTTAAGTTCATAATGCTGTTTTATTTTCTAATGGTTCAATTTCCTGTATGTTTTCGCACATTTCGGGATTTAATTTGTAAACTTTTCTTTTAATAATTAGGTTTATAGAAAGATTAAGTTTAAATTGTATAAATAATAAAAATTGTATTAATTGCATAAATTGTAAAATTAATGTGTATAAATTGTATAATTATATCAACTGTATAAATTTTTCCAGTCGTATTGATTTCTTTGTGTTGGGAAAATCATGCATCATGGATTAGGTAGTTCATACAGAAAAAGGGGGGGGGAGTAAGACCAGAAAGGAGGGGGTTAAAGAGAGGGAAGGGGGGGGACGGAAAAGATATAAAGAGAAGAGATGTCGGAGAAGATATAAAGAGAAGAGATGTCGGAGAAGATATAAAGAGAAGAGAGGTCGGAGAAGATTTAAAGAGAAGAGAGGACGGAGAAGATATAAAGAGAAAATATGTTGGAGAAGATATAAAGAGAAGAGAAGAGAGAGAAGACATAAAGAGAAGAGATGACGGAGAAGATATAAAGAGAAGAGAGGACGGAGAAGATATAAAGAGGAAAGAGACTGGAGAAGATATAAAGAGAAGAGAAGAGAGAGAAGACATAAAGAGAAGAGATGACGGAGAAGATATAAAGAGGAAAGAGAATGGAGAAGATTTAAAGAGAAGAGAGGACGGGAAGATATAAAGAGAAGAGAGGACGGAGAAGATATAAATATATATATAATATATAAAATATATGATGGGAGGAATATGGGAGGCCAAATAGGGTAGTTCGGATATAGGGATAGTTAAGGGGCCGTTAGAAAGGAGACGAAAGAAAGAAAGGTGGTGGAAGGGGAAACAGTAGGTTGGG
>NW_019396132.1:223785-324271 GCF_000591075.1 Eurytemora carolleeae | reverse complement strand
TTTTACTGGTAAGTAAAAAATAATTATAATAACTATAATAATAATAATAATAGTAATAATAATAGTAATAATAACAATAATACCTGTATTATGGCCGGGGCAGGATGGGATTACTGAGTGTGGAGTGGATCCAGAATGAGACGGATGGGCAGCCACTTCCCCACACGTCTACATGAGCAGTGAAACAGTTTATATTAATGGATCAGTATAGGTGTATTAGAGGATCAATATAACGGATCATCAGCATATTTGCAGATTAGAAGACTAAAGAATCAGGGGATCAGGAAATAAATAGATCAGTAGTGATCAGTTGAGATAAGTTGACATCAGTTGACATCAGTTGACATTAGTAGAGATCAGTTGAGATCAGTTGAGATCAGTTGAGATCAGTTGAGATCAGTTGAGATCAGTTGAGATCAGTTGAGATCAGTAGAAATCAGTAGAGGTCAATTGAGATCAGTTTAGATCAGTAAATATCAGTAGTGGCCAGTAAAGATCAGCTGACTTGTAGATTAGTAGAGATCAATAGAAAAGTTGATTAGTAAATCCGCAGATTAAAAGATCAGTAGATATGTTGATTATAGTAGATTAGTAGATAAGTAGCTGATAGATTATAAGATCAGTGGATCAGTATGTGAGGAGACTAGAAAGTAGATTAGTATATAGTAGATAAGTAGATTATAAGATCAGTATGTGAGGGGACTAGAAAGTAGATTAGTATATTAGTAGATAAGTAGATTATAAGATCAGTATGTGAGGGGACTAGAAAGTAGATTAGTACTATTAGTAGATAAGTAGATTATAAGATCAGTATGTGAGGGGACTAGAAAGTAGATTAGTATATTAGTAGATAAGTAGATTATAAGATCAGTATGCGAGGGGACTAGAAAGTAGATAAGTACTATTAGTAGATAAGTAGATTAGTAGATTATAAGATCAGTAGATCAGTATGTGAGGGGACTAGAAAGTAGATTAGTACTATTAGTAGATAAGTATATTCGTAGATTATAAGATCAGTAGATCAGTATGTGAGGGGACTAGAAAGTAGATAAGTACTATTAGTAGATAAGTAGATTAGTAGATTATAAGATCAGTAGATCTGTATGCGAGGGGACTAGAAAGTAGATTAGTACTATTAGTAGATAAGTAGATTAGTAGATTATAAGATCAGTAGATCAGTATGCGAGGTGACTAGACAGTAGATAAGAAAAAAATAAAATAAAATAAAGACCAGAAAAGTGTACAGAAATAGACAGACCTGATTTTAAGATTATAACTGAAAGTTTTATTAAGGTTAAATTTATAAATTTTACTTGTAAGTAAAAAAAGAAGAGTTCAAATAAAAATTTACATATGAAGAGGGTGTTTTCTTATAAAACAGATAAAAGAAAAAGTAATTTTTCAGTATCTTATGCAGAATTCAAGGGCGTATACAGAAATAAATGTAGGGGGGGGGCAAGATTTGCGCGAAGCGCAAAAATTTTTTTTGCCCCCCCCTAGGAGCTCCTAGGGGGGGGCAAAATTCGAACTGTAAATTCATAACACTTGGCTTCTTGGATATCAGGCATAAGTATAAGATACTTAAAAGGCACACATACAGTCCAAATAATTACCTTCTAAGCATTGTTTCTAAAAAATCGACATTTTATTATACTTTTATAGGTATATTTAGTATTTAAACTAGAGATAGTAAAAGACATTTTTGAAAATAAAAACTTAACTTAAACTTAAATTCTATGAGATGAAAAGAAGTACAAAGGTCCAGAAAATAATTATGACTTGTAAAAGTTTCTGTTGTGAAAAAAAGTAGGAGTACAATTGCTGCAATCTAAGAATGAATGATAACTCAAGGCTTATAAATAACAGTATTTGATTCATGATAATTATTAATCAGCAATTCACAGATACCAGTCACAACGGCAACTTTTAACAGACTCACATCACTACTAAACAAGACTAGCATATAATGTAAAGTGTGTGAGCTGTACAAATGTATGCAGACTGTGTGTTCTCTGAACCCAACTAAACTCTGTGTACTCTGTGAACTTAAAAGTTAAAATTAGGTTAGGTTGGTTAGGTCAACTTGGTTACAGCATGAGCACTGCACTGTAATTATATATATTTTAAAATTTTGATTTTGATTTTTTTATAATAATCATGAAAAGCAAACTTATTATTTTTTGTGTTCTTCATTCTTCAGTTAAGATTTGAAAAGTACTGTGAAAGGCTTGCAGAATTCTAGGGGGGGGCTACGCCCCCCCCTTTACAAGTCTAGGGGGGGGCACTGCCCCCATGCCCCCCCCCTGTATACGCCCTTGGCAGAATTTACTTAAATACTAATTAATCTATCAAACTAAATTATAATATGATATATCTTGATTGAATAATTTTATACATATAATTGTAAGATATTTTTGTTATTGGAATCTTTGTGCAGCTTATACATCAAGAATTAATATGTTATTTAAGTTCCCCTGCCCGCGGCCGCGTCCTAGTTTGATTCAGCTGTTTAGTTTTTAATTCCCCCAACCGACCGTTGAATCAGCTGGTCGTAACAAAGAAACAAAAACAATCGTTGACAGTACGCTTAGCGTCAGTTTACGTCGATTTTTACTAAACAAACTTTGAAACTATTGTATCAATGAGCTTTCTCATCTTTCAATAGTATCCTGAACAGGAAGAGTTCCGAAATTCTAGGAATTTAAAAATATTAAATATCAAGACCTGAGTCTGGTATGCCCCGGCAGCCATGGCGTCAGTCCAACACTGCGGACTGCCTCCCTCCCTCCCCCCTTCCTCCTTCACTCTCTCCTTCTGACCCGGCCCGGCCCGCTCCAGTGTTCAGGGTCTTCTAGGAAAAAGGATATTTCTAAAAACGACGACATTTCATCATATCTTGATCAGCTAATTTCTCGATTCTGGAAAGAAATTTAATTCCACTTTGAGATAATGCAGTGCAGGTAGGCGATTAATGATTATATCAGTATAATGAAGACGACTTTTTATTTCAGTTTTAATTGTTAACAAGCTTTTTTTCGAACAACAAGTTTACAAGTATTTGAAAATAATTGCTTTTATACATGACAGCAATTCTTTGTTTTCATATTTTTGTTTATCCATGCTGTTCGAAATTGAAATCAAAAGAATTTTCTTCATTATTTTGATATATTCACCTACCCCCGAACAAAATATAAACTTTATTGTGATCAAATCATGCATTATTAGTATTTTAAATCTTTTTAATTTTTTTCTGTAATTTAATTTAATGTTAAGTAAGCAGAGGTTTTCGTATATTTGACACACAAAAATCTTGCGAGATGGTGATATTATAGAGGACGTGAGGTCAAACTCTAATGAAACGCGTAAAGTACCTTCCAGTATATTTATTTCTTATAACTTATTACTAGAGGGTTTAGAACAAGAGTAGATATCAAGATCACACGTGTGGATTCAAAGTACAATGCCCCGTATCCGGCCGTTCTATCTCATTCTTGTGGAAGTAGTTCAGGGCGGCTAGGCCCGTCTTCCACAATATAGTTAATTTGGTAATACTGTCCCGTTCTTATAGCCTGTATGCACTGTACAATGTACATGATTAGCTCTATCTTTGCTTTGAAGTCCAGTCTGTTACCTTAAATGGACACATATGTTTTACGCCGAATGGAATCATCGGACGGCAAAAAAATTATTTAAAATAGCCTATCTAAAATTTAAACCTACTAGCCTTAGAGGGCGCTTCGCGCCCATCTTCTAAATTAATTGTGAACATGTTCTCTTTGTGTACATCGTAAAACAAAACAAAAGTAATTCGCGGATTTTCACAAAAAAATTCGTGGATTTTCAAAATTTTTAAAAATTTAATGAAGATCGAATTTTGATGGAGACAAATATTTGAAATTTTGATCATTCATAAACCTTCCCTGGGGCTCCATGAGGTCCCACAAAAATTTTGGGCCCGATCGGTTCAGCCGTTTTGACGTTTATTGGATACAAACAAACAGACAGACAAGCCAAATTTATATATAGATATGTAGTAAATGCCCTATACTCCTAACACTACTTTTATATCAGTCCCAAGTAAAAAAAAAAAATTATTAACTTTTATTCTTTATAATCAAATTTAACAATAGAAATTACAATTTACAAATAAGTGGTATTTTCCTAGTGCTCTTAAGTAAGTTAAATTTTGTTTATGTTTGGACAGATTATTCATTGAGATATTGCAATCTTTTGCAATAGAATTAATATTTTTAGATCAAAATGTTCGATAATAATTTTTAAACAGATGAAAACAAGACGGCGACATATTTTAAATAATTGTTTATGACAAATTTTACTGTTTATTTTATCTATATTTAGAAATAATCTGTCATTATTAAAATACCAAGGATATGCCGGAAAATCTATATAAATAAAGTTGTAATCTCTGTTTGTTTGTCCGACCATAACTTCGGAACCTTTGGACTGATTTGCCTCAAATTTTGATTGGGGAACTCGGGAGGCCCACGAGAATGTGCTTAGCTTTGTGAACGTTTTTAAGTTGAGTGGGTCGTGGTTCAATAGCGAAAATTTTGTTTCCCGGTAAAATCGTGCAAGTGCGGGTAAACGGCGGAGGTAACTTTTAGTAACCTGGGCAGCAAGAATTAATTTAAAAAGAATCAACCAAAATAAAATAAAAACATAAAATTGTATAGAAAATTTAATTTGCAATCATTGTCTTTTGTGTCAGGGTTTAAACTTTTTCCGCAAAGGCTGACCTTACATGCTGACATAGTTGTAAAAGCGAGAAAAATTGTTTTTATACGACACGACAAATAGTTTTCATTTGATGGAATATTTCTATAATATAGACACACAGTTATTCAGATCTTTCGGTTCAATGCTCATTGAAATTAATTTTCAGTCCCATTTTTACTCTGAAACAAGAAATTCAAACATCCCACAGCCCACAAATATTTTTTTTTAAATTCAAAAAAATCATAATCTATTCTATTACTTTATTAATTATATTTACATCACATACATACAATGTGCACATATCGAATTAATAAATACTAAATAAAATCACAATTTTAATTCATTACTATATACAACTTTATCTTCACAAAACAGAGACAAATCAAAACATTCAAATAAAAGAAATCATTTTAGCTTTTTAAGTTAAATTTCTCCCTAATTTTTTTTCATTCACCAAAAACTTTTTTCAAATTATTAAAAGTTTTCAAAGCTGAAAAATTACAAATTACAAAACTTATTTTTTAAAGTAAATGGAAAGGATATTTTGCATGAAATTTTGATCGAAATCAAAAGAAAGTTTATTTTTAAAAATATTGTCTTCAGTTTAAGTTTTTCTAGTATAGTTAAAAATGGTATTGTGTTGTATAATGCTACCAGATTTAAACTGTTTACAGAATGATAAGAAATGGCAACAGAAAAAAAATCCTGTATATTTGATAATATTTGAAATAAAGTAACTAAAAACTTATTTGGGGAAGTCTTTCAACTTTTCATGGACATATTATTATTTTGTCCTATAGAAATTTCTTGTTATTCTAGATGGCCGTCTTTCTGAAAATGCAGTTTTTTTTTAAAAGTAGTTATTTATAAATTTTTGTCATTCTAGAAAGTGTAGTTTTTCCAGATAAAGTCGTTGATTTAAAAAAGCATTGATCTAGAAAAAGTGGTTGATCAAAAAATGGTTGATCTAAAAAAACGGTTAATCTAGAAAAAATTGTTTATCTAGAAAAAGTATGGTTGATCTAGAAAAAGTTGTTTATCTAGAAAACGTATGGTTGATCTAGAAAAAGTATGATTGATCTATAAAAAGCATGGTTGATCTAGAAAAAGCATGGTTGATATAGAAAAAGTATGGTTGATCTAGAAAAAGTATGGTTGATCTAGAAAAAGCATGGTTGATCTAGAAAAAGTGGTTGATCTAGAAAAAGCCGTTGATCTAGAAAAAGCATGATTAATCTAGAAAAAGCATGGTTGATCTAGAAAAAGCATGGTTAATCTAGAAAACATTGTTGTTTATATGTTTGAGCGCTCTACCCTGTTTTGCGTCTAGAAGAACAAACCAATATTCAGTTTTAAATAAATATTATATTAATCATAAAATATTTTATTCAAATATGAAATATTCCGCATTTTTATAGCGTGATCCTTGGAATAAAAAGTTTAATATTTGATCCGAGACAAATAAGTCACTTTTTATTCTAACAAATCCCAATTTTTTAGGGGTTTTTTTTCAAATATTCAACAACATTTTTACATATTTAAAAAAATGAAATATTTTAACATACTGTCTTTGGAACAATACGTTTTAATTGTTTTTTATTTCTTCTTGTCTTTTTTTTGGTTTGAACTAAAAAAAGGATTTGCATAAATATATATTATCATTTCTAAATCTTTAAGTGAAGTAATTCTTATGAAAAATGAGATATTTTGAATTATATTGGTTTGTATTCCTGTGATGGCCCCCCAGAGCTCGAATATAAAATCGTCCGTGAAGCCGAAAGCCTCGAGGTCAGAGTTATCAATGGCCTCGGCCAGCTCCATAGTGTTAGTCTTACCCTCCGCTAAATCCCAAATCTGAGATGCTAAACACAGGCCAAAAATTAATTTTTTTTAATACAACAAAATAATCGAAAAACTGAAGATTTTCACATTTTGTTAGATGTTGAAATAAAAAGCGTAATAGTTCTTGTAGTTTTTTTTCATTTAAAAAAAAAACAAATTGTCATAAAAATTTACTTCAGATTCTCAGATTTTTAATATTTTTTTTCGAAAAAAATGGAGTAATGGAAAAAGTAAAGGTTTTCAGATAGAAAACACAATTAAGAGAATTTTTGAATAATCTGTTATCTTTGATTTCTCTTTTGTCAAGAAATTAATAAATGGACGATTTTTAGTTTATTTCTTACCTAACTCCGAATCATTAATCCCCATGAAATTTTCCAGTAAATTGTTAATATTCTCCTCAGCAACAGTTCTAAACATATTATTATATAATTATGATATTATTGTTTCAAAAAGAAATCATAATTTAACTATCTCAAGTTTCAGCATGTATCAAAACCTCTTGCACTCTTTAAAACAATATTATTCTCTAGCTAGATAAGATAAATCGCTTAAAAAAAGTTTTTTTGTTGCAAATGAAATTATTTTTTTTTGGGGGGGGGGGAGTGAGCTTAAAATTGAAGACCGTTTACCTGGCACCACTGACTTCCTCGACCTCAGGATGACTGTTTGCATGACACTTTTGAACTCCTCGACCTCTGGAGGACTGTTTACCTAACAAGGCTAACCTCCTCGACCTCTTGAGGACCGCTTACCTGACACTGCTGACCTCCAAAACCTGGCAACACTGACACCATCGACCTTTGCAGGACCGTTTACCTGATGCTGCTGGTTTCCTCGACCTCTAGAGGACCATTTACCTGACACGGCTGACCTCATCGACCTCTGCAGAATCGTTTACCCGACACTGTTGACCTAGCTCGATCTCTGGAAGACCGTTTACCCGACACTGCTGGCCTACTCGACCTCAGGAGGGCCGTTTACCTGACACTGCTGACCTCCTTGATCTCAGGAGGACCGTTTACCTGACACTGCTGACCTCCTAGACCTCTGGAGAACAGACTACCTGACACTGCTGAACTCCTCGACCTGTAGAGGACCGTTTACCTGACACTGCTGACCTCCTCGACCTCAGCAGGACCATTTGCTCTCAGCCGCAATGTCTGCTTCCCTGACCCATAACTAGCTTTCTTCCCAGCCCCAGGACCGCTTCGGGGACCAATATTTCCTAGAAAAAAGAATATTTAAATTTTGAAAAAAAAACATGAAAGTTGATAAGTTTTACATTAATTATATGATTGTAAAAATAATGTAAGAAAAGTGAAATAAGTAAAACTCTCTCCTCACAACTTCATTGTATTGCATAGCTAGTCAATGGATAAAATCAATTTAATTGTAAATTTAATTTTTTATTTCAAATAAAAATCATCAAAATCCTTCATTTTGATTAGTTTAATTAGCACTGCAAATTTAACTAAGCCAATTGGAATATTAAATGCAAATATTGAAATCTATTTTTGGATTTTTATATATTTACATAGTTTGCTTAAAATCTATTTTCTATTAATAACAACCTATCAATCTATCTATCTATCTATCTATCTATCTATCTATCTATCTATCTACCTATCTATCTATCTATCTATCTATCTATCTATCTATCTATCTATCTATCTATCTATCTATCTATCTATCTANAGTTTGGAGGGGAGTAGGGGGATGAGGGAGGGAGAGCGATTTTTTGACGGCAAATGTTTTTTGACAATCTTTCACACATTTTTGTCGTACTTTTAGATACATATGATGATACTGTACAAACGTTGGTCCTCTTGATCATAATCAACGAGGTGTATACAGTGATGATGTACGCTAATCCTTTACTAATTGTATAGGCCATAACCTATACCGAGAGCTTACTGCATATTTGTTTATTATAAGTTGATTCTGGCCTAACCTATAGTATATTAATATTGTTGTTATACTTTTTATGGATTTCCGTTTTAAGGGCACAAAGTTGTATTAGAAATGACCTTGAACTGGTAAATTCTTGTATTAAATTCTAAGTGAGTATAATGTGATGTATACGCCGGTAAAAGTCTACAAAGAACCTGATATTGGTTTATACAACAAGAATACCAATGAACTCTCCACTTTTACACACTTCTACACAATTGCCAATAGTTCACATTATTGCAAAACTTTGTAGAAATATATGTATTCTGAGCTATAGATCCACTCACAACATAAGCATTTATAATTCTTTTTAAAAGCCATGTATCTTGATTAAAGTAAGGAATTAAGAACTTGCCACAAACTCAGATTTTCAAATCCTATAATTTTGCAAGCAAATGTCGCAGACCTTTGATATTTCAAACTTGGAATTCTGCTAGATCAAATAATCTAAGTTTGAAATATTAAGAATTTACATCATCAGGTTCCAAAGATATAGAGATTAGACAATTTTCACCAATTGCATAGTAATAAAAGTCATTCTTACATCCATATGCACATAAAACTCACAAAAAGAAAATGATTCATTTGCTTCACTGTCCCGTTTTGCTGCTTAAAGTCGGTTTCAATACCGTACAACTAGCTCTGAAAATCAGTCCAGTACTCCAGAACCGGTTTCAATACCGTACAACTAGCTCTGAAAATCAGTCCAGTACTTCAGAACCGGAACCGGAGTTTGCAGTTAAAATCAAAATATAAAATTTGAGTTCATTATTGTTGCACGATTAATAAGATTTAATTGATGTTTAATCTGAAAATGTATTTGAAAGATCTCAATGTTTAGGTAAATGATTTTAAAATTTCATATTTTTATCATTAACAAAAAACGCTTCGAGGTTTTCTGGAAAAAAATTAGAATAAACCGACTTCCGACTTCGGATGTTTTAAGAAAAAGTGTAAAATCTAAATTTAATCTAAAGTAACATTATTTGAATATTGTTATGCATTCTAAATGAAAAGTTTAGAAACTTAGATGCAATTTATCCAGAATTTACGACTTTCTTGGGTCAGCAGAAAATGTTTCAATAAATTTAAATTCTTTGATCTTCTAAAATTGAAAATAGTAATTTAGATTTGTGTAAAAAATTGTTATTATTGATGATTAGGCAAGTGAGGAGGTGAATATAGATCGTCTTTTCTCATCTTCATCGTCAAACCTTCTCCAGGAGTTACAGAACAGTCAGGTAAAATTTGTTAATCAAAGAAAAATGATTAAAATACAGTTAATATAGTTCAATATAAGTAATTTCAAGTTAATCTCTATACATAGAGTAGCACAGCGGGTATATCCTTTCAGGCTTTTTTTTAATACATTAAAAATAAATGCGTTGAAAATCGATTATTTTCAATTGTGGTTCTGAAAAGTGACCAGCGAGTTTAAACACAGAAGTAAATTATCATAAGTAAACACTTTTCAAACTAGAAAAAACGACAATATCTTCCGAATGTTTGATCAGGTAAAGGATTAGATGTTACCGTTGTGAATCGGGAATTCCCCTGTATAAATGTCAGATCATTATAAATCACAACGACAATGTTATAATAAAATAATTTCACCTTTAAATAAATCAAGATTGATATAATTTATATTTAATGGAGAAAAAGCCGTCATAGAAATCGAGTTTCTTCATTTTGTAAAAGTAGTTAAGAGAAAATGAAAAAATCATTAAAGTAAAAAGTAATTTAACTCTTGAGAGAAAACTACTTGAACAGTAATGATTCTGCTCTCTAATTATGGTCCTGATCCTACCTCCAAATTAAGAAGAGATGTGCCAAAAAAAAAGAATTGAGTTTCTGTCACAAACTCAAATTTTCTCAAAAGTATCATAGACCTTTGATAATTTAAACTATAAATTATGTTAGATAAGATAGTCAAAGGTTTACACCAACAGGTTACGAAGATGTTAGGATTAGAAAATATGACTTTGTGATAAAAAACTCACTTCCTTTGTAAGAAAAATAGCGTTTTAGGACTTTTTCGTAGTTGAATTAAAAATTACCAATTATTGATAATAATTTAAACACCAAGGAATTGAGTCTTTATAACACACTCGGATTTTCTAATCCCTATATCTTTGCAACAACATATCGTAGACCTTGGATGAATTCTGTTAGATCAAATAATCTAAGTTTGAATTATCAAAGGTTTACACCATCAGGTTGCAAAGATATGGGGATTAGAAAATTAGAATTTATGGCAAATACTTAATTCCTTTTCAGGGCAAAAATATAGAAAATTGGTAAAAATTACTTAGTTTTTCTCAAAACAAATTAAATCCGAAGATGGTAGGCTTGAGCCAAATTAAGTTAAAAACATAATTTTTTTCTGCCGCAATTTTTATTAATTGTAAAAAAATCCAAATTTTAATCATTTATATTATTTATGATAAAAGTTGGAGCGGGACCGGGCTTTCTTAAATTCTATTTGTTTAGAAGAACACGTTTGAAGAACTTAAAACTGGAAACTTGAAAGGAATAAAACCTTGAACCAAGTTTCCCCAGTCACATTCCACAAAAGAATTACGGTCTCAATAAATTTGGCAAATCCCCGGAAATTCAAAAGTTTTCCATTCAATCCTCAAATCTTGTCTTGTGTACTTTTTTACCATAGAGAATAGAATATATAGAGAGGAATTTACTAGAAAAAAGTGTAAAACGGCCATTTTGTTGTACTGTTTCCATACTGCAGGTGTACTTCACATATATATGCAATATAACCTGTTGGGCCCTGGAATATCATTTTATAGAAAATCTAAAATTATTGTTAAAAGAAAACCAAATTATGAAATAGGCTGGTTTCATAATTGACCATTGATCATTTCACATAGACTCTATGCCGTCCACTTTACAAACGATGATTTTCGAACATTAACTATATCAAGATTTTAAATATTTAGATCATTCATGCTTGAGAGACCAAGGTTTATTCTGTCAGTGAGCCCATTTTCACAAATTTAATATATATATATTTGAAAATATAATTCTTATTTTTTGTTTTTTGATTTTGATAAAAAGCTGTCATCTTCAGCTCTTCTTGTCCAGAACATAATATGAGTTAGAAAAGAGAGATTTTTTAATAACAAATCTTATCAAAAGAAGTTATTAAGTTTTACATCTTTTTCCCATATAGCATTCTCATTAATTTCTTACAAAATGCATCATTATGTTTAAACTTTTTATTTTCTGTCTTAGAAATCAGAAAATGCAGCATTATGTTTAAACTTTTCATTTTCTGTTTCAGAAATCAGAAAATGCAGCATTATGTTTAAACTTTTTATTTTCTGTCTTAGAAATCAGAAAATGCAGTAATATGTTTAAACTTTTTATTTTCTGTTTTAGAAATCAGAAAATGCAGCATTATGTTTACACTTTTTCATTTTCTGTTTTAGAAATCAGAAAATGACAAGTTTCCAGGAGGAAGAATGGAAACTCTTCCTAAGAAAAATGATCAGGGAATTCAAAAAAGATAACTTTTGCACACAAAAAAACTCAGATTTAGAATATAATATTATAACAAAAGCTAAACTCTGAATATACTAAGAAAAAACTTGCAAAGCAAAGCTATCGTTTAGGAGAAGATTTTTCCTTTCTTCACTATCGTCACGTTAAACTAAAGTAAAATTAACGTAAGATTGAAATCTGATAAATTTAAAATTATAACTCCTCGTATTGAACAGCTATGAAGAAGAACAACATTTTTAGAATTTGTTAAAAGTAACCAAATATATTTTCTCTGAGCTGAAAACTTTAGAATGAGATATCCTTAATCCCGATTACTTAATCTGAGTATCCAATGGATACACCTTCTTAAACCGTTCTTTCTTGGATATAGTAGAGAAAATAAAAACCTTTTTTTTAGTTAGAGAGCCCCCCCCCCCCGTTTTTGTTTATCAATCTTAAATGGCGCGCAAAATTTCAAATTTATCGGCTTCATATACGCGACTCTGATTGGTTGAATTTTATACACGTAAATTTCAGGATACAAGTACAAGATTAGGTTAGTCTCGATATTAAGAAAAAGAGAGGATCAAGCATTAATCTCAATGTCCACCATTCTAAAGTTCCCAGCTCTGCTCATATTAAGGCGTAAAATTTAGACTAAAGGAGCTGCGATTAAAAATCGCATCTGTAATTTCGCATAAATGCTATCTTCTTCTTCTGTCTAGATTCTAAACAGAGGTTTAAACTTTTTAGCTTAGTTTTTCTTTCTAAACTTCTTGGATTCGTTTGTATTTATTTTGTTGGATTCAGTAACAATCTGGGTCTGTTCGAGAAGGCACATGGAGAAGAAGGAGAGAGGAAAGAAAGGTAAATTAGGAAAAACGAAAAAACAAGGAAACAGGAGAATACAACAAAAACAGGAGAATTTGAGGATAACAGGAGATTACAAGGAATATAGGAGAATACAAGGAAACAGGAGTATAAAATGAAAAAAGGGGAATATAAGGAAAACAGGAGAATACAAGGAAGACAGAAGAGTATAAGGAAAACAGGCGAATACAAAAAAAACAGTAGTATAAAAAGAAAACGGGATAATACAAGGAAAACATGAGAACATATGTAAACAGGAGAATGAAAGAAAAAACCGGAGAATATCTGGAAAACAGGAGAATACAAGAAAAACAGGAGAATACTAGGAAAACTAGAGAATACATGGAAAACAAGAGAATACTAGGAAAACAATAGAAAGGAAAACAGGATAATCACAAGGAAAACAGAAGAATGCAAGGAAAACAGGAAAATACAAGGAAAATAGGAGAATACCAGGAAAACCGGAGATTACAAGGAAAACAGGAGAATACTAGGAAAACAGGAGAATTCAAGAAAAACAGGAGAATAGAAAGAAAACAGGAAAAAACAAGGAAAACAGGAGAATACACGGAAAACATGAGAATACGAAGAAAACAGGAAAATACAAGGAAAACAGAAAAATAAAAGGAAAAGAGGAAAATACAAGGAAAATAGGAGAACACAAGGAAAACATGAGAATAAAAGGAAAACAGGAGAATACAAGAAAAACAAGTAAATACAAATCAAACAAAATGTATTATCAGAAAACTGCAAGGTCAAGTCTTAGTACCATTAACAAACTGATGATTATTATTACTCCAATGATTAGGATAATGAAGATGGTTCTAAAAATATCATTATTTGATATTTTGATGCAGATGGTGTTGATAATGATGGGAAAAAATAATCATGTTTATAATGAAAGATATTATATTCTTTGTAAAGTTTGGATTAAAAAAGGATTGAAAAGTAAACTATCCATACTATTATATTGTTTAGTAACCTTGTAACCCCCCCCCCCCTACTCTTGTTTTTTATCAATCTTATGAATGGAGTTTATATATGCTTAACAAATTGTTTTACCGCTAGGAAACCTAATCCACTAGTTCAAGAGATCTAATATCAAATAACAAAATGTATAAAACAATATTTGAAAGACAAAGTACAAGAGCACTTGGGAAAGTATGAACATCAAATAAAGGAATTGAGTCTTTGCCACAAACTCTGATTTTCTAATCCCAATATTTTTGGAACCAAATGTTGCAGACCTTTGATATTTCAAACTATGAATTCTGTTAGATCGAATAATCTGAGTTTGAAATATCAAAGGTTTACAACATCGAGTTCTAAAGATATTGAGGTTTAAATATTTGATTTTGTTCCAAAAACTCAATTCCTTTATCTTTTATTAGTTTGAAAATCTTCTTTAACAAAGTACAAATACAATTTATTTCAAAAAACAAAAACCAATTATTATTATTTTAGGCTGGACAAGTTAAAATGTTGGAACTCTGCCCAGAATGGTCTTCATAGTATGCTTAAACTTGGAACGAATATGAAACAGGTTTCCAATACTTGTAAACAACAGCCTGGTCCATCAAAACAAATTGTGTGTATATAAAAGCAGTGTAAATGACATTATAATTATATATATTATATTATATAAATATTATATATATATATATATTAATTAATTTTCATGAATATCGTCAGTTAATTTTAATAACATTAAAAATCAAAAATCAAAATATTTTTATTTTGTTTTATCTAAATCGTTTTCCGTGTTCACTTTATTCAGGCTTCCATGCTATATTTGTGGGATTAAATATTTTTGATAAAATAAACACATTTTTAATCTAAATTGAACTTTTAAAATGGCATTTTGATCACAATAACCGCAGACAGAAAACCTTAAAATTTAATTATAATGATATTTTGTATTGTTCTATTTTGTAGATATATTCATGATAACAAGCTTGGGAACCCAGTTAGAACTGAAAAACTAACACACACTCGATCAAAAAAAATTTAATTTAAGAATTCTAAAACCAGACTAAGAACATTCTCGTGGTTATACTCAGTTTCATATTCGAAATTTGAGACAAATCGGTCCAGGGGTTTATGAGTTATGATTTGACATAGAAAAAGATATTTAGATAATGACAGATATATTCAAGAATAAGAAAAAAAGGAAACAATGATATATCTGAATAGGTTGAAGAGACGGGACGAGGAAAAATGATATTTGAGGACGAAATCAAAGCTCTCGGGGACGAGGGAGTAGTGGACGAGTTTGAGTCCTACTTCTCCAACCTGGTCGGGGACGTGGAGGAGAACAACAGAAAGTATTCCGAGGCTATGAAGGAGCTGGAGGAGCTGCTGGATCTGGAGAGGGAGACGGAGAGGATCAAGAGAAAGGTAGCTGACTTCACCGTAGACTACGACGAGGACTTGGTTAGTTTAGAAACCTTCATTTAGGATTAGTTTCTTTTAATTCCTCTCTATATATTCTATTCTCCATGTTTTTTACAGCACCAATCTTTTCATGAATCCAATCTTACATTTTTAACAAATATTTTTAAACAGGACCCTCCTTACATCTAGGATTATCCATTCTTGTTTTCATATTAAAATATTCCTTCTTGCGTGCTTGACCTTCAAATATTTTATAAATAATTTTTTTAGAAAAAGAAATTAGAAACAATGGAGAAAGTGCAAGCACATTTTGGAAAACGTTTTGATACAATTGGTAAGTAAATTATGTTAAGTTATCAAGTTCAAAATTTTATTTTTAATTTTCTTAGGTATTTTCCAAATGAACTGAGTTTTTGGCACAAAATTAAATATATCTTGAAACCTTATGGTATACGTAGACCTTTGAAGTTTCAAACTTTGACTATTACTTAGAAATTATTTCAATATTTTAATACTTTATTTTTTGTTTTATTTTTTCTGTAAATCAAATATTTTTTTAAGATCCAATCAGTGAAGAGGAACTGGTCCCCTTCCTTAAAGTGCTTCTACAGAAATAAAATGATTTATACGGATTAATCCTTGCTTAATAAATTTGATTTATAATTTTTTGTAACAAAAATACTTAAATCTAAATTGAAAGTATTATGGTAATGTTCCGCTTGATAGATGATTTTACTTTTATCAAAATACATCATGGGAGTTCAAATTAAAAGGTGCTGTTACTCATAACATTTTTAATAGTAAAATAATCCTTAGTTGTTTCTTCAATTACTTCTTTTCGGGAGAGGTTGGATTTAACCCCCGCAGGTATCAGATAGATCCTCTTATAGAAACAGAACGACTTTATTGCTCTTTCAATACCCCAATTCAATATTTTGCGAACACTCCCATAAAATTGAAATAAATCAATATTTTTAACCATCCTTTTTTTTATTTTTCATTTTTTTTAGCATCCATTTTATGTAAGAGGAATTGAGCCTTTGTAACAAAATTAAATATTTAAACCCCAATATCTTTAGACCCCGATGTTGTAAACCTTTGATATTTCAAACTCTGATTATTTGACTTAACAGAATTCATAGTTTGAAATATCTAAGGTCTTTAACATTTGGTTCCAAAGATTTAGTGATTAGAAAGTCAGAGTTTGTGGCAAAGACTCAATTCCTTTAGGCATTATTTTGGCAATTTTCGTTGTTTGAATAGGGCGTTGAGCTCAATGAATGAATCTGAACATTAAATTAACTAATGCCTGGTTGAGTTTGCTTAAAATCCGCAAAATCATCATTACAAACGTGTTTTCGAGCATTAATACAAGGAATTAAAATCATACTGTAAACAGTAGAATTTTCAATATTTGGGGGTTCGTTTTTATTCTTATTTATTGATATTTGATAAAACTGATAATTTTTCTTCTAAATGTTAAAAAAGGAATATGAGAATGTAAACTCGGTAAACCTGAGAATGAGAAGGTAAACTCGGTAAACCTGAGAATGAGAAGGTAAACTCGGTAAACCTGAGAATGAGAAGGTAAACTCAGTAAACCTGAGAATGAGAAGGTAAACTCAGTAAACCTGGAGAAGGACAACTTCGTAAACCCCTGCTCAGAAGAACGAACAAGTAAAGGTTCAACAGAAAAGAAGAAAAAAGAAAAAAACAGAAAAAAAGCTACTAAAAAAGAAAAAAATCAAAATAGGAACTAAATAAAAGTATTTCCAAAAAAAGAGAAGAAAGAAATATAAAAGATCCAAAAAAGAGAAAAAAAGAAAAAAAGAGAAACCTCTGTTTGACCTTAAAAGTTAGTTTCTCAGTAATGTACTGTCACAAGAGAATGGTGAAAAGGGAAACTAGTAGAATTAAACAGAAATTTTGAGAGGGTGTAATCGAAGGGAAACATCTTAAACTCAGTTTATTTGCAAAAAAAGAGAAAGAATGAACAACGAAAATAATAGAAACAAATATGATACTCTGCAGGTTTTTCAACAATGGGAGAAGCTGAAAACCCTTTCCGTCTATATTTAAGCTAATAAAAATTCTTAAAAATTGGAAAAAGAAATAATAATGAATTTAGTCTTTGCCACTAACTCAAATTTCTATAATAGAAACATTGGGATTAGAAAATCAGGAGATTGTAGCAAAGACTCAAACTTTTCCGCCCATCAAACTTTGGAATAAGAAGAGTTCTTATTCATATTTATGTTGTAATAAAGCAAATAATTTTACCAGTAGTTACTAAAAAGGAATTGACTATAATTGCTAAAATTTGTAATTGTCTAATCTCTGTATCTTAGCAAACCAATGTCGTAGATCTTAGATATTTCAAACGATGAACTCTGTTAGATCAAATAATCTTAGTTTGAAATATCAAGATTTACACCATCATGTTGCAAAGATATAGGAATTAGTAAACTTGAGTTAATTCCTTTGCAGTGTTACTACGCTTGATCTTTTTTTTATAAACCTTGAAGATATTAAAGCTATCAAGTGCTTAATTCCAACTTTAGTTTTAAAGAAGTGAAAATCCTGATAAATATTGAAGCATTAGAGTGATAAACCTTGTTAACAGTATCTTAGGATCTTAGTGCCCATTTATCACTTTTTTTTACAAACGAGAGAAGTAGTTTAATTATTTGCACCGAGTTCAACTACTTCTTTAAATTCATTAAATCCTGTCTCCATTTACTTAAATTAATACTACTTCAAAGAGCAAATGTTTTAAAGAGTGGAGTAATAAATCCTGATTTTACAAAAATTAATGTTTTCGGTTTAATCTATATATAAATTTGGCTTGTCTGTCTGTTTGTTTGTTTGTTTGTTTGTCTGTCTGTTTGTATCCAATAAACGTCAAAACGGCTGAACCGATCGGGCCCAAATTTTTTGTGGGACCTCACGTGACCACAGGGAAGGTTTATGAATGATCAAAATTTCAAATATTTGTCTCCATCAAAATTCGATCTTCATTAAATTTTTAAAAATTTTGAAAATCCACGAAATTTTTTGTGAAAATCCGCGAATTATTTTTGTTTTGTTTTACGATGACACAAAGAGAACATGTTCACAATAAATTTAGAAGATGGGCGCGAAGCGCCCTATAAGGCTAGTTTCTATAAAGATGAAGAAAAGCTTAATGAATGAATTGATAATTATTCTGATAATCCATCGAGTAATTGGAACATGTCTTGGAAAATATATATATATATATTCATGTTTTTCTTTTTACCTCATGCAGTTCATGAAATACAAAAAATTAGGTCTGAAAATTCACAAAGCTGAGTAATTGAAATTTGTGTTCTTCCAAACTGCTTAAAATTCATGAAGTTCTAAAATTGAAATTTATGCATATCACGAAATACTTAAAAATACTTTGAAAATACTAAAATAAACTCAATCTATCTAAGGGTTTCACAAACAATACTGGCTTAGAAGGATATTGCAAAATATTTTCTCTAGAAAACTTGACACTGTCTTGATAGGACTGTCATATTTTCAAACTGAGTTTTCTTTAAAAATAGACTCCGGTCTTTTCTTTTCACAAAATTGAAGATGAATTATCTCAGATACAAGATGAATTATCTCAGATACAGGATGAATTATCTCAGATACAAGATGAATTATCTCAGATACAGGATGAATTATGTCTGTTACAGGGTAATTTATCTCAGATACAGAACGAATTATCTCAGATACAAGATGAATTATCTCAGATACAGGATGAATTATCTCAGATACAAGATGAATTATCTCAGATACAGGATGAATAATCTCAGATACAAGATGAATTATCTCAGATACAGGTTAATTTATCTCAGATACAGGATGAATTATCTCAGATTCAGGTTAATTTATCTCAGATACAGGATGAATTATCTCATTTACAAGATGAATTATCTTAGATACAGGATGAATTGTGTCTGTTACAGGATGAATTATCTCAGTTACAGGATGAATTATCTCAGATACAAGATGAATTATCTCAGATACAGGATGAATTATCTCAGATACAGGATGAATTGTGTCTGTTACAGGATGAATTATCTCAGTTACAGGATGAATTATGTCTGTTACAGGATGAATTATATCAGATACAGGATGAATTATCTCAGATACAAGATTAATTATCTCAGATACAGGATAAATTATGTCTGTTACAGGATAATTTATCTCAGATACAGGATGAATTATCTCAGATACAAGATTAATTATCTCAGATACAGGATGAATTATCTCAGATACAGGTTAATTTATCTCAGATACAAGATGAATTATCTCAGATACAGGATGAATTATCTCAGATACAGGATGAATTATATCTGTTACAGAATGAATTCTCTCAGATACAGGATGAATTATCTCTGCTGCAGGATGAATATTTTCGATGATAAATTATCCTGATACATAAAACATTATTAGAGAATTTTTAACAAAATCAACTCCGAAGAAGATCAGTAAAAGTAGATTAGATGCATTTCTCGTTAATAGACATGAGTTGGATCCGAAGAAAAAGCTCTCATTAAAATTATTTTTGTGCACAAATAACAAGGTCAAGAGACTTTAGAGCACTAAACTTAGAGAACAATTAGTTTTTTTTTAAAAGATTAATTAGTCTTTTTTTGTAAAGGATTTTATCTGTAACTGCTTTTGAAAGTTAAATGTTCGACTAGAAGAAAAAATTTAAATTTTCCCACCAATTTCCGCTTTTATAGAGTCCTAGTCTGATTTTCTATCGAATCCTGCTTTCAAAGGTTAAATCTAATTTTTAGAAAAATAATTACTTTTGAATCCTACTTTCAAAGTTCAATAGTCTGATTTTTAGACCATAATTCCTTTCGAATCCAGCTTTTAAAGGTTTACTAGTTTGATTTTTTAAACATTATTCCTTTCGAATTTTGCTTTTAAAGGTTTACTACAGAGTTCCTGAATTTCCTGAAATTCTTACCAAATCCTGCTTTCAAAGGTTCCACTAGTCTGATAACAAATGTTTTTCCCTTAGGTATATTCTTGAGTAGTGTTGCAACCTAGAGTTCAAACTATACTTTAGTTTTAGTTTTTTTGTAGTTTCTAATTATTTACCCCTATTAACTGCACCCTTTTTTTCTGAAGCTTTATATCTTTGCAACCTTATAGTGGAATGTTTAGATATTTGATTTTTCAGAATTCACGTTTTAAATATCAAATGTCTAGAATTAGAATTAAAAAATAAAAGCATTATAAAAGAAGAGTGTGGGGTGAGTAATCACCAATCAGTAATCACGAATCTATAAACTATCAAAAAAACTTTGTTTCAATAACATTATTGAATTAATCTTACGATGACTGGCAAATTTAATGCTACAATTTAAAGATTTAGCTAAAAACGGTAAAGTCATTGTAGAGAGCCGAAAAATTAGATATTTAATGATTATAAAGATATAAAGTATAGGTTTCCTCATAATGTCTACATCCAACCAGACTCTGTCCATCTATCTTCTCTATATGGTCTCCAACCTAAACAAATCAAATTCACAAAAAAAAATTAAATAAATTCAAAACAGTATATGCCTAAAGTTTCTAAGCACTATGAAAGTTTAAATATTCGTTAAAAGTGGTTTAGAAGAAGTCTGAAACGATCTGAATACTTATTCGTTGTAATGTCTGTTTTATGTGAAATTTTTTAATTTTTGATTTTTGATTTTAAACTAATCATCATTAACCTCGAGAAATGCACTTTATTTGGATGAGAAACTTAAGAAACTTAAGAAACTTGATGAGTTATAATAGATTAGATGTTGATCAAGAAACTATAGTACAAAACAAATATTCATCCGTGCATTAGTACTGTACATTAATGTACAATGAAAAATGTAAAAGTGTTACCCTACTAGTTACAGGATACAGTTATATTAAGGTACTATTTACAGGATACAGTTATACTAAGGTACTTGTTACAGGATACAGTTATACTAAGGTACTAGTTACAGGATACAGTTATATTAAGGTACTAGTTACAGGATACAGTTATACTAAGGTACTAGTTACAGGATACAGTTATACTAAGGTACTAGTTACAGGATACAGTTATACTAAGGTACTAGTTACATGATACAGTTATAATAAGGTACTAGTTACAGGATACAGTTATATTAAGGTACTAGTTACAGGATACAGTTATACAAAGGGTGAAACTATTGTATCGAAAAAGTCAAATCCTTTTTTCACCAGAAAAAAAATATCAGAAGTAAATTAGAAACAACATTTCTAAAAAAAAGTTCAAAAAATCAAAACTCAGTCAGTGATTAACGATTTGATAAAAACAGAGAGCATACGGGAGGGTCGATTTTTCAATTTTTCAAAACATGTTTATATGGGTATTAAAGAATGCGTCTTGACTTTCTGAATTTTAACACTCCTCGGGACAAAAAACCGGATTTTTGCTTATAATTTCCTTAATTTTCTAGGAATATTTTTCTAGCTTACATTAATGATTTGATTCACACAAAAAAAGCAAAAATTTGATTGATTTTTAAAATTATAAAAAGGAATTCTTAATTTTTTTTAAAAAGTGCATAAAAAAAGTTTAGAACTGGTGCAAGGCGTATTAGATATATCTACAAAAACTAAGATGTCACTCAAGCAAGATAGTTTAAATATTTATCTCTATGAGAATCAGAAGTTCCCGTTTCTGCATGACATTTCAGAAACGGTTAAAAAATACTTTAAACCCGGATTTAGAATAATGCTCTACGGATTAAGCTGCTGGTCCCTAGGGTTTCTACAATTTCTGTAGCATGGAAGAAAACTTGAATATTACAATAGATAAAATACTTTAAAACCTGATCGGCAACGAAATAAAATATGACAATAAAATAAAACAAGCTTACGTTAACATAAAAAAGAATTTTAAATGAAAATGTTAAAAGATAAATTTGTTGGTAGCCTAAATACAGCATATATTTTGTAGTGAAGTTTGTCACTGCTTTGTACATATTTAACACCAGTACAGTAGTGAATATTTGTGTACAATGAGAACCAAAAAGCTGTGTAATAAGAAGACGATTTTATTTTTAAAAAAAGTTTTACTAGTATAAACTTATTGAGTAAAATGTGTCCGTTTAAACTGCACAATTGTTGTGCTCATGTTCATTAGAATATTAAAAGTCATAATTTACGTCTAAACGTCGTCTTTATATTCCAGAGTTTTCTGGTTCTAGGGTATTCATAATTAATAATGTTGATCTTGATCCAATGTTTTTTTGATGATCTTTTTATGGATGTGTTGAGGGGATTGGGGGTGTGAGGTGCATTTAACACCGAGAAGGCAAGTACTTTCCCAGTGAATGAGATTGGCCCCCCCCCCCCCCCCAGTGGTGGATTACGCACTCGTCCCCCCTCCCCCTCCTTAATTTCTTAGTCTGAGTTGCTGTTTACTTTGAGCCCAAGTTTTTATTTAAAATCAAATATATTAATTAGTCTCTGCCTCCTTCCTCCGCCTTTGATTCATGCTGCACTGATTTTCTCTTTAGGTATTTTTGTATGTTTTATTTTTTTATTTTTTATAAATCAATTAAAGAATTTGGTTAACAGGGAGGCTCAGCTACTGAGTCCACCAGCTGCAGAAAATATTATTTTATATATTGTGATTTGCAAAAAATTGAATTCATAAATATTGTTTTTCTGTAGAAATAAATGATTTGATTTGAGGAAAATCGGCCAAGGGGTCCATGAGTTATGATCGGACATTTATACGGACATAAAAATGAACATACAAACAAACAAACAGTGATTACAACTATATATATATGTAGAATGACACTAAGTACAATACATACCTCTATATATTCAATATTACTGATAATGCTTCCTTCCTTGATTCTCTTGATAAAAGCGTATCCGGCTCCATTATCCGTTATTGTTAAACCCAACGCATCCTCACTCTAATCAAGGAATACAACATGAACCTCCATATCTTTGTTTACATAAAAAGTGTACCGCAGTTTCTGGGAGAAATGTAAATAAAATTTAGTGCTGATCAGACCAAGTATTGTTTATATTCCTATTAAAACTTTTTATGTAAACAAAGATATGAAAGTTTCTGGGTTATTAAATAATATTTTTTGAAACAAGAAAGTGTTAATCGTCAATTTCAGAATAAAACAATTATAAACTGTAAACTTGTAATTCGAATAAAGCTCATTAACAAACAAAATTTAAAAAAAATCGTCTTTAATATATTGACATAATCGCCTCCCACTGTATATTTTATTTTAAAGAAGAAGAAAGTGTAAATATATAAGACGTTAAGCTAGATTAATATTTCTCGACGAAAATAAAATCCTTGACTTAAAATAAGATGATTAAATTGATCTGAATATGCTTATTTAAAACGAAATATGAAAATAAAAACATAAAACTAAAAATCTGGAAAGATCTTGACAATAAAAAGAAATCCACGAAATCAAAAGATCAAACTAATGTTTCCCCAAGCCACGCGGGAGATAAAATAAAATATGAAAATTTATATTTAAATAAAGATGAATGTTTATTTCAGTAGTAAAATCATAGTTTTATTTTGCATTAAAAATCTATGTTGGTAAAAATGATTAGCTTTTGTACAGATGAACCTTTCATATCTGAAAACATTTGTCACCAGGCAAAAGCTTAAAACTAGCCGGGTCAATAAAGTAATTGAGCCGGAATGAGAAAGTGAAATAATGTGGTCACAGGGATATAAAAATTGAAAATGAAAAAAATATATACTCAAATTTTGATCTAAAAGATAGAGTCGTGTATAGGAAGGAAATTATTTTTAATATAAAATTAAAGATAAATAGAAAGATATGAGATTACCTTGCAAATTTCAATTTCCTTTGGTCTCCCCTTTCTGTGTGCAAATATAAAATCATCAAGTCCTATCTGTCCCCCGAGTAGATGGCCCATATCCACCTTGTGGGTGTTCAACGTACAGAACAATATCTAAACATAGATGAGGTCAAAACTTGTTGTGTTATTAATCCCTGGATTAAGCAGTTGTTCGTAGGATTAAATTGTTTTATCTTAGATTCCCATGGTTGGAATCCAAGGGATTAATAAAATTGAGTGATCTACCACGTCAACTTTTATCCCTGAAATTTCAAAGTCGAGATTAAGTGTCCATATAAAATGACAGATATAAAAACGCAGAGGAGGGTTTCAGATTGCTAAAAATTTCCCATAAACCTGTTGAGTGTTGAGTGTTTAGCTAACAATATATACATTTGTTCCAAATAACCGGGTTCCAAGGTTTATTTGGTTAACGTGGTTTTAATCTGTATTCCAGGGCATTAAACCAATAAATTTCAGGAAACTTATTTCGGAAAATTATGTTAACGCATTGTCTTTAAATCAACTTTAAAGACAGTTCAAGTCAACCTCAATGTACAGAGGAGCATGTCTGATTCAGAACAGTACCATTCAAATCTTTTGTCTCATTAAGATTGAATGAGATATTCTAACTTTCTACCTTTTTAATCAAAAGAAGACGACATCTTCATTTTTTCTTAGATACAAGTTTAAAGGGTGACATTGTGAATCGAACATGTCTCTATTTTTAAATGAAGGGCACTTGAAATGGTGTTAGGTACTTTCCCACAGGCATTTTCCAAAGTGCCAATTTCCCAAATGTAATTTCCCCAAGGTTTGGTTAGGCTGCAAAGGGGCTGAACTCTAGCTGTAGCTAGAATGGGATAGGGGGACGAGCGCTGAAACTAAAAAATGCTAGGGTGCCGACCGCTGTGGCTATTAGGACAGACTTGGGAAAGCTGCCGCTCGGGAAATCGAACATTTGGGAAAAACCCTAAATGAGAAATTACCTAACATCCTTGAAATTATGCCAACATTAGTAATGTTAATGAGAATTTACATTAATCCAACATAATACAACAAAATTACTTTAACGTAATTGTGAGAACAAAAGAATTTGAGGGACAAGGAAAGAATGGAATGCAACCTCTCTTGAACATTGAACAATCCATGAATTTACATAAAGGAAATTAACCTAAATATATATTGGTAACAATAGAAATAGTTTAAATGATTCAGGTGTTTTAAAATTAGTTTTATGAAATACACACCGACACTAGGTTTAATATACAGTCATACATATTAATAGAATAAACAACGGTGTTATATTGCAGCTTTGCTATCAAACTTGTTTACATCCTTTTCTAATTTAAGATTTAGATATGTGCCCAAAACATTTTATTTTTCTAAATAAACATTTTTTTATGTTTGTGAGATGATCTCTTGCCTCAATCTCTAATTTTCTAATTATTTTATCTTTCCAACTTGATGTCTGAAGGAATAGGTTTAGGTTAGCTGAAGGAGTAGGTTTAGATTAGGTGAAGGAGCAGGTTTAGGTTTGCTGAAGGAGCAGGTTTAGGTTAGCTAAAGGAGCAGGTTTAGGTTAGCTGAAGGAGCAGGTTTAGGTTTGCTGAAGGAGCAGGTTTAGATTAGCTAAAGGAGCAGGTTTAGGTTAGCTGAAGGAGCAGATTTAGGTTTGCTGAAGGAGCAGGTTTAGGTTAGCTAAAGGAGCAGGTTTAGGTTAGCTAAAAGAGCAGGTTTAGGTTTGCTGAAGGAGTAGTTTTATGTTGGGTTATAGTTTTGGTTCAGGTTAGATAACGAATGGATTTAGGTTAGCTGAAGTAGTAGTTTTAGGTTAGCTGAAGGAGCAGGTTTAGGTTAGCTAAAATAGCAGGTTTAGGTTTGCTGAAGGAGTAGGTTTAGGTTGGCTAACAGAGTAGGGTTACGTTAGAAGAAGGAGTAGGTTTAGGTTGGCAAACGGAGTAGATCTTGGCTGGCTGAAGTAGTAGGTTTAGGATAGATCAATGATTAGGTTTAGGTTAACTGCAGGAGTAAATCTAGATTTGCTGAATTAGTGGGTTTAGGTTTAGGTTTGCTCACGGAGTAGGTTTAGGTAAGCTGTATGTGTAAGGAGGCATAAATCAGCTTTATTATTATTTTAACTAGCTGCTGCACTCAGTGATTCAGCAACCTGTGAAATATCTGAAATGTATTCTCACGAATCCTACTGATTGGCCATGATACTTGAAACTAAAGGATTTAAGAAAATATCTTTATGTAACTTAAACTTCACGTTTATCAACAACATAGTTTCACCATTTAGATCTACAGGTTAGATGGACGCCTTCGGCTTTATTTTATTTCGTTCGAACATCGTTCGTGAACAACCCATTTCGTTCGTGTTTTTTTCAATCGTTAAAAAAAATATGATTTTGTTTGCTCTCAAAATTATCGTTCATTTTCCATCTATTCGTTCGTTTTCTCACAGAATGCTGGCTCAGTAAAATCGTTCTTCCAGTAAAAACTGTTGTTTTTTATTTCACCGAAAGTTTGTTTGTTCAAACGATCGATCAATAAATAGTTCATAAACGATCAAGATCGTTCGAACGATTTTAAATCGTTTCTTTTTTTCTGAAGGCCATCATCGTACACGAAAAGTTTCGTTCATTCTCAAAACCGATGCCAATCTATAGGTGTACCTTGATTAATGAAACTTACATCTGAAGCTGGCATGTCGTAGCACTCTGCAATCTTGACGTAGAGCTCCTTGACATTAGTGAACCCTGAGATAATCCCTGTAGGAGATCCTTGAGCTAGCTGACAGTGGAAAACCAACCTCGGTCTGAATAAAAATAAAATAATAGTTTCTCATAATATTTCTTACTTCTATACTGTATCGGAATGTTATGCTACTTTTTTGTCTCTTAGGATAAGAAAATTCCGCCGAGCAAATCTTTAGAAAAAAAATTAGCATTTCGAACTAGGACAAGTTAAGTTTTCCTAGCTTAATTCTTCTAACAATTGCGTGAAACTGGGGGTCATAAAATAAACAAATATGATTTCATTCATTTTTCTATTTTCATTTAATTAAGAGTTCTCGGTTCTTATCCTCCGTCATCTATCTAATCTAATCTGATAAACAGAAATCTTATTCATAAGTCATGACGATACCTGATTTTATGCATAGAAATAGAGAAGGATTTGCTTTGTTATTGCTACATTTAGTTACAAAACGATTTATCAAAACTATTTTCAAAATCTCTTTTTTTAAATCTCTTTTTTTAAATCTCTTTGGCGATAATTTTTGGACCAGAGCAGAAATGCTGCATATTGATTTAAAAGCAATTAACCTTATCAAGCAAACAATCTTGTATCAGGACAAACAACATCTTAGTCTTTCAGATCCTTGAAAGTAAAAAGCCTTGAAGGTTCAAATGATGCCTAGCTCTATTTATAACGCCTAGAAATACGAGACAAAAACAATCTTTTACAACATTACAATATCCAAGCAGGCGCGCAACTAGGGGGGGGGGCAAGGGGGCAAGGCCCAGTACCCTAGTCTGATTAAGAGGGAGCATGTCCCTCCCTTTAGAAGGCTTGCCCCCCTTGAACGGGGGGGCTGGGCAAGAACTCGCTCCTGTTTTGCAATTTAGCGATTTATGAATTCCTGGGAAAGGGAAATGGGGTATATTAAGTATTTTTAGATATTTTCACTATCAGTTCTGCCACTTATTATGATATTGCTTTAATTTAATAATGCAATACAACTATTAAATTAATTATACATGTTTACCGCAAATATTGTGTGATGTGTCAGATAAAAAAAATATATTTTTCATGTAAAATCATGATTTTTTTTATGAAAGGCATTTGTTGTCATTGTCTCAGTACAATGTATATTGTGATTTATATTAACCAGAATAGATTTCTTTTTTTTATTTCATATCAGATGTGTTAGTCACCGAATATCCGGTTAGAAAGGTTAGTTTTTTATTTCTTGGGTATGATACACATTTTTCTTGCCCCCCCCCCTAAAAATGTTTAGAGGGAGGTTAAAATTTTTTTTTTCATATTTCCCTATTGCCCCCCCCCCCCCCAACAAAATGTCTGGTTGCGCGCCTGAATCCAATGAATCTAAGCCTTCTCAAGAATTGTATTCCAAGTTATGAGTTATTTCTTAGATTATTAACATTATCCCATCTTACAATCACAGACTGAGAAAGAATTCTTTAATTTATAAATACTTGGAACTTTCTTCGTACGCATTAAATATTAAATATATTGTTAATTAAGATTGGTTTATATATATATGTATATATATATATCTGAAATCCTTTAAATGTATAGAGGAGAGTGTACACTAAACACAGGAAACGGTTGATTGGATAAAAATCTAAATTAAAGAGAAATCATTCAGTTTAATCTGGATCAAATTACATCCATGGTGAAAATGAGATTCTTGAAGTTTAACGAGGGGTTTAAGAATGAATGAAAACACTACTGAACTAACATAGAAACCTGGAATCATGGTTTCCTGTTCCTATATCCTAATAAACTAACCTGGAATCCTGGTTTCCTGTTTCTATATCCTGATCAACTAACCTTGAATCCTGGTTTCCAGTTCCTATATTCTAATCAACTAATCTGGAATCCTGGTTTCCTGTTCCTATATCCTGATAAACTAACCTGGAATCCTGGTTTCCTGTTTCTATATCCTGATCAACTAACCTGGAATCCTGGTTTCCTGTTCCTATATCCTAATCAACTAATCTGGAATCTTGGTTTCCTGTTCCTATATCCTGATAAATTAACCTAGAATCCTGGTTTCCTGTTTCTATATCCTGATCAACTAACCTGGAATCCTGGTTTCTTGTTCCTATATCCTGATAAACTAACCTGTAATTCAGGTTTCCTGTTCCTATATCCTGATCAACTAATCTGGAATCCTGGTTTCCTGTTCCTGTATCCTGATAAACTAACCTGGAATCCTGGTTTCCTGTTCCTATATCCTGATCAACCAACCTGGAATCCTGGTTTCCTGTTTCTATATCCTGATCAACTAACCTGGAATCCTGGTTTCCTGTTCCTATATCCTGATCAGCTAACCTGGAATCTTGGTTTCATGTTCCTATATCCTGAGCAACCAACCTGGAATCCTGGTTTCCTGTTTCTATATCCTGATCAACTAACTTGGAATCCTGGTTTCCTGTTCCTATATCCTGATCAACTAACCTGGAATCTTGGTTTCCTGTTCCTATATCCTGATCAATTCCAACCTGGAATCCTGGTTTCCTGTTCCTATATCCTAATCAACTAACCTGGAATCCTGGTTTCCTGTTCCTATATCATAATAAACTAACCAGGAATCTGGTTTCCTGTTCCTGTATCCTGATCAACTAACCTGGAATCCTGATGTTCTTCGACACTATTCCTGTTTCCACTCTCCTGCACTCCATTCACTTCTTTTTCAACACTAAAAAATGCATATTATTAAAAATGATTCAACCAGAATTTTTTTACTAAGGAATCGAGTCTTTGTCACAAACTCTGAATTTAATCCTTATTATCTTTAAAACCAATGTCGGAGACCTTAGATACTTAAAACTATGAATTCCGTTAGATCAAATTATGTATAAGTTCGAAATATCAGAGGTTTACTCAATTAGGTTGCATCGATATTAGGATTTAAAAATTCAAGTTTGTGGCAAAGACTTAATTCCTTTCGGGTTGAGATGTCCAACAATACTTTCAGTTAAAGTTCTAGTAGGAAAACTTATTACTATTTTTAATCGTATTTGCTCTGAACATGAAAGAAAAAAAAATTTGGTAGAATATACAAATGATAAAAGTATAAAAAGTTGGTATACTAATGATAAAAGTATAAAAAGTTGGTAGAATATGCAAATGATAAAAGTATAAAAAGTTGGTAGAATATACAAATGATAAAAGTACCACAAAATGTATCCAATCTACCCTGAAATTAAGGATTGAAATGTTTTTTTTTTAAGATAACCCCTGGTTGAACTCTTACTGCTAAGGATTTCGTATCATAGGAGATAGTTTTCAATATATTTTTTTTTATAAATTTATATAAATATATAATTATCGAAATAAATTTAAATATATATGTATATAATCTGTTTTCTAAATGATAAAAAATTATCCATTTTTCCGGATAAGAATATCGTTTCTGATTATAACACACTAGCTAGAGACCACGCCGTTGCCGTAATATTAAATCTTTTAACCAAGCTAAGAACGGTTACATAGTTCTAACAATTAACCCCATCAAAATTTGAGGCAAATCGGCCATGGGGGGTTTGATTGGACATAAGAACAAACAGAAAGATGTTTCTCATAAAAAATTAATCTGTTTGATTGCTTATTAATCTGTTTTATTGCTTATTAATCTGTTTGATTGCTCATTTCAAAACACTTAGGCGTTAGAGATCTCCCTAAGGCACTATCAGAAGGATGAAGGTTAGAGATCTCCCTAAGGCACTATCAGAAGGATGAATGTTAGAGATCTCCCTAAGGCACTATCAGAAGGATGCAGAATGTTTAAAAGCGAAAACTTTCCATCACGTTTTTGATTAATGAAGTTAAATTTTTTTGGAGATAGAGTAATAAGAAAATGATACGGAAAAATGCCTAAGCCAAAAGCTCAAGACTAATGTTTCTTTCGTAATATTGTATTAAATTGTATCATTGGAAAGGAATGGAATTTAATCCATTTTCGGAAAATTTTTTTATATAATTTTGACGGCCTAACTTTTTTACTTTGATTATATATATATTTTATTTATTGAAGAAGAGATATTTTCTTGTTTCTTTGTCAAATCTATGGAAAATATTTTAAAAATTTCACTGTAAAACCGGTTTTTGTATAAACTTTTTACATACGGCATTTAGAATTCTGGTTCTTAGGAACTCAGGCTTTGCTGGGATTAAAAACTCGAAAATCATGTATAAATAGCTGTGTTCTCTGTACAGTATACATTTCCTTAAAGAATGAAGGTTTTCTGAAACAACTTTACGAGTAGATTTGTGTCGTAAAAGTAAATTTTAGGACGATAAACTAGTATTGTCCTCCTTCCGTTATGGAAGATAAAATATATTTGGTTTAGGGAGAACCTTAATGTATCCAGTCCATCAGAAAACTTACCACAACGCGTATTAAGTCCTTATTTAATCTACCCTGAAAATGAACACACCACAAAATTAATCCACAATTAATCCACCCTGAAAATGAACACACCACAAAATGTACCCAATCTACCCCGAAAATGATCACACCACAAAATGTATCCAATCTACCCCGAAAATGAACACACCACAAAATGTATCCAATAATCTACCCTAAAAATAAACAAACCACAAAATGTATCCAATCTACCCTAAAAATAAACACACCACAAAATGTATCCAATAATCTACCCTGAAAATGAACACACCACAAAATGTATCCATTTTTCCCTGAAAATGAATACACCACAAAATGTATCCAATAATCTATCCTGAAAATGAACACACCACAAAATGTATCCAATCTACCCTGAAATTAAGGTCCCCTCAGCCCCCTTCCCCCGCCTTTCTTTCAGGGAACTTTTTCGATATTTTTACTTCTGCGGATGTGTGGCTTCATTTACAGATATTCCACATTTCTTTACATAATCTTAGCAGGATAATACGAGTTTATAACTACACATATGCCATACTTACTACTTTTGAGCTGTATTCGAGTTAAAGGAAGTATATGCAAAAAAATATAAATTTTCTGTTGCTAAGATGTTCTTTTTTCGTCAATTTAGAAATTAAGAGAAATAACAATGAAAATAAAAAATCATTAACTAGGTTTTAAAACAACAAATAAGCTTTTTTCTGGTGTCAGTACACAGTTGTTGGTTAATAAATGGTCACGGTTTAGACTTTGTCCTTTCAAGGCCATTCTATAGTTTAAGTAATTGAAGCTAGAGCGGAGCTTAACACTTTTCACACAGATTTTACAGTGCTCTTCTAGGTCAGGAACTGGGCACTTTTCACACAGATTTTACAGTGCTCATCTAGGTCTTGAGCTAGGCACTTTTCACACAGATTTTACAGTGCTCTTCTAGGTCAGGAGCTGGGCACTTTTCACACAGATTTTCCAGTGCTCATCTAGGTCAGGAGCTAGGCACTTTTCACACAGATTTTACAGTGCTCTTCTAGGTCAGGAGCTGGGCACTTTTCACACAGATTTTACAGTGCTCTTCTAGGACAGGAGCTGGGCACTTTTCACACAGATTTGCCAGTGCTCTTCTAGGTCAGGAGCTAGGCACTTTTCACACAGATTTTACAGTGCTCTTCTAGGAAAGGAGCTGGGCACTTTTCACACAGATTTTACAGTGCTCTTCTAGGACAGGAGCTGGGCACTTTTCACACAGATTTTCCATTGCTCTTAAAGGTTCTTTTCATTTTCAAATTGACACTTCTAGTGCAATAAACAACCCATTGTCTAATTTATCTACAGATATTTGTTAATGGACAGCTTAGGTAAATTTAAATGAAATAAAATCCGACTTTTGGTAACGTCCTATTTCCATTCTCCAGATTCAAAATCCCTGGACTATCCAGACGTCTTATTTAATTATTCCAGATTCAATATAACCCTGGACTATCCAGACGTCCTATTTCCATATTTCAGATTCAATATAAACTTGGACTAACCTGACGTCCTATTTCCATATACTCTAGATTCAATGTAACCCTGGACTAATCAGACGTCCTATTTCCATACTCCAGATTCAATATAACCCAGGACTATCCAGACGTCCTATTTCCATACTCCAGATTCAATATAAACCTGGACTAATCAGACGTCCTATTTCCATACTCCAGATTCAATATAACCCTGGACTAACCTGACGTCCTATGTCCATACTCTATATTCAATATAACCCTGGACTAATCAGGCGTCGTATTTCCATACTCCAGATTCAATATAAACCTGGACTAATCAGACGTCCTATTTCCATACTCCAGATTCAATATAACCCTGGACTAACCTGACGTCCTATGTCCATACTCTATATTCAATATAACCCTGGACTAATCAGGCGTCGTATTTCCATACTCCAGATTCAATATAAACCTGGACTAATCAGACGTCCTATTTCCATACTCTATATTCAATATAACCCTGGACTATCCAGACGTCCTATTTCCATACTCCAGATTCAATATAACCCTGGACTACATCCTATTTCCATACTCCAGATTCAATATAACCCTGGACTAACCTGACATCCTATTTCCATACTCCAGATTCAATATAACCCTGGACTAACCTGACATCCTATTTCCATACTCCAGATTCGATATAACCCTGGACTAACCTGTCGTCCTATTTCCATACTCTAGATTCAATATAATCCTGGACTAATCAGGGCGAGATGCATTCGTTTTCCGTTGGCAGAGAAGTCGTTACTGCATTCAGATGTCTTGGCTTTAAAATCAGTAAACATTCACATTCGAACCCATTTGCATCAATTAAATATTGAGTTATATGTTTTTAATATGAAATAAGGCGTTTAATGCATTATATTAGTGATTAATGCGAAGAGCTTTATCTATATATAAATTTGGCTTGTCTGTCTGTCTGTATCCAATAAACGTCAAAACGGCTGAGCCGATCGGGCCCAAATTTTTTGTGGGACATCTAGGGACCACAGGGAAGGTTTATGAATGATAAAAATTTTAAAAAATGTGTTTTAAATGTTTTTAATTTAGTAAAAAAAAAAAATTCTTGAAAATTCGCGAATTTATTTTTTAAATTCGCAAAAAATTTTCTTCTTTGTTTTAAAATGTAAACAAAAAGAATATGTTCACAATTTAAATAGAATAGTATATTTATAAATATGTACGTATTTGCCTTTTTACTATCTGCCTAAACATCTTATAATGCGTACAAATCAATGTTCTGCATTACACTCATATTTTTTAAATATTTTTTGTGATAAAACTAATGTTTGAGTTGTAGGAGATAAGCCTGCAAAAAAACTTATTTTACCTTCAAAACTTGAAGAATGTTCTTTAATTCATTTAGGCATATATATATATATATATATATATCTAAATATGTATATATAGATATATATGCCAGCCTATGTTGAATTTTAAAAACATTTATCTATTTTATGATATATATAAATATCGTTGTTAATTAAATAGCGTTTCTACATGATTTACCATTTATCTGTATAAAATGAATATAAATGTCCAGGGTTTCTACAAATTTTATTTCCATGAAAGGCCTGATTTCATGGATCACTGACATTTCTTTTACACTTATATTCCATTTTCTTATCACTTAATCTATATAGTAGAATTTGCATTATATTTTTTATTTATTTAATATGATATTATATAAATAATTGTATTTATTTATTTATTTTGTTTAAACCTTTATCTGATCAATGTGTGGAAAAAACTTTATTTCCGGTTTCAAAAGGGCTTAATTTTGACAATTTTCATCATTGTTTCTGAAGCAGAAACCCGCAAATTGTTTTTCAAAGAGAAACTTCAATGGAAAATAATCAATTTTAAAAGACAAAACTTTTGAGGGAACCGGTGTGAATCGAATATGCTAACCTATAGATATAGAGTTTCACTTGTAATTCCCGAAAAGGTTGTATCAAAAGATTTGTTGTTGTTGATAACCCTCAAGAAATAAAGGGCAAATAAACCTATTTATAAAATAATTCATTTTAATCCACAAACTCTGATTTTCTAATCACTAAATCTTTGGATCCAAATGTTGCAGACCTTAGATATTTCAAACTATGAATTCTGTTAGATCAAATAATCTGAGTTTGAAATATCAAAGGTTTACAACATCGAGTTCTAAAAATATAGAGGTTTATTTATTTGATTTTGTTCCTTTGTGGGGAAAATAAGTATTGAGTAAAAAGTATCCTTAAGAAGAGAGAGGACTTGGCAGTTGCTAGTTATGTACCTTTCAAAATCAATTAAAGTAATTTTCCCCATTTAAGGGAGGGTGGGGTGGGGGGTATTTCCTGAAAATATAAAACTCTTACATATTCTCCTGATTACAGATATCATCATTGATGGGCATTATCTTGTTTTTTTTTTAGGGTTTTGACTTTTAAAAAACGCTGCAAAAATACAGTCAACTTGGGAAGGGTAAGGTTACATTTGAAAACTGTATTCTGTAAAAGCTTGCTTTAATTAAACTATGCAAAAGCTTTATATCCTTAATAATATGAGGAAAAATTCAACCAAAATTGCAGTGTAAGGAAACCACAAGTTTAGAAAGAAAAATTTGTATATTTGTAAAAGTCCAAAAAACCGAAAAGTTTTACAAAAACGTATCAACCTATCCCATCACTAGTGAGGGTTGAACAGAAGCAGATTTACTTGATTTATTCTGAGTCATTTATTGAGGAACTGCAATTCTAACATTATTTAAGCTGACAGGGTGCTTTTGCTCAGGATACAGGGTGAAGTTGCAAAACGGGCATTTTCTGTTAAATAAAGAATTTCTGGTATTCATAAATTTTTTCTTCTAAATTTCCAATAGATCGAATGCAAGCTTTAGTTGCTATAGAGTTGATATCTATATATAAATTTAGCTTGTCCGTCTGTCTTTTTATTTGTTTGTCTGTTTGTTTGTCTCCAAAAAAACTTCAAAACGGCCGAACCGATTGGGCCCAAATTTTGTGTGGGACCTCACGTGACCCCAGGGAAGGTTTATGAATGATCAAAATTTCAAAAATGTGTGTTTAAAAGTTTTTTATTTTGTAAAATTTTGAAAATGCGCAAAAAAATAATATGAAATCCGCAAACTTTTTTGTTTTTGTTTTATACTGTGCAAAGAGAAGATGCTCAGAGATAAAGCCACAATTAGTATTTCAAATAGAAGATAGGCGCCACGCGCCCTGAAAGCCTAGTAATATATATAATACTTTGATTTGCGGGTGTTTCTCGCCCATCTTCTATTTCAACTTTAAATTGTGGCTCTATATGTGAGATCTTCTCTTTGTACAATATTAAACCATATCCGAAAAAAAGTTCGCAGTTCTAATAATATTTTTTCGCACATTTTCAAAATTTTACCAATTTCAAAAAATTTTAATAATTTTGTAATTTTGAGCTTCCATGAACCTCCCCTGGGGTCTAGTGACTCTGAGGTCCCATACATAATTATGGCCCGATCGGTTCATCCGTTTTGAAGTTTATTGGACACAAACGGACAGATGCAAAGTATATATATATATATATATATATATATTATATATATCATATATATTATATGTATTATACTATTGATTTGCTTCAAACATCAATTCTCAACATTAGATGATAAATCGCAGTAAATGAAAGAAAGAAAAAGAGAAAAAGTTACAAATGAAGATAAAGAAAAGTATGAAACATTACTTAGAGACATGTTTAGCTTACAAAACGGAAGATAAGGATACAAATAACGATATTATAAATTAAGCATACAAGATAAATAGTCGCCATATTTAATTTTCAACCCAACCAGAAATGGAAGTCATTTTTATGTTTAAGACGAACTGTAAAATGACGTAATTCTGAAATGAAAGTAAGTTGAAGACTGAAGATGATTCTTTGCAAAATTTACCTTTTAACATCTGGTTCATAATGTTCTTTGGGTCCTCTCGGCTTATTCCATAAAGGCATTTTGCATTCACTCGCTTCTGCACGTTTTCCTCAATCCCGTAGAGGTATCTATGTATTAATCACTGAAGTTCACTAGAAAATAATTACTAATAATTTCTCTCTTATCTCTCACTAATCATGTTATCTCTATATAGGATACTGCAAACAGGGGAGATTTGATACAATTTCAAAGGATACAGGGATAGATAGAATCTGGATACAGGATTGTTGAGTATATTCACTTCACTTCAATATTTGATTTCAAAAGCAGAGAGTAGCGGGGATATTTGAATCTCTAAGCCATTTTTCAGTTTCTGAAACATGTCGTTTTATAATAAAGCCTGAAGTAAGATAAGTTCATGAATATTTAAAATAAAAATCTGAACACGAAACCTACAGTTTTCACCCTTCATATGTCCGTCAGATTTGAACAAAAATGTTTCTAGAACGGCTGAATCAAATGGGTCTAATTTTTGTTAGGACCTGTAGTTTTCCCGATTTTGCATGTAAAATGGGGAAACATTAAAATTTCTGAACATTTTTTTTTTCAAGTTTTGCTTCCCAAATGTGTTAGTAACGCAATAATGTCAATGTTTATAATTGGGAACTGGGAAATTTGAAAAAATTGTAGGCTAGCTTTAAAACGTGAAAATGTTACTGTAAAGCTAGTGAGCTAGCTTTAAAATGTGAAAATGTTACTGTAAAGCCAGTGAGCTAACTTGAAAATGTGAAAATGTTACTGTAAAGCTAATGAGCTAGCTTGAAAATGTGAAAATGTTACTGTAAAGCTAATGAGCTAGCTTGAAAATGTGAAAATGTTACTGTAAAGCTAGTGAACTAGCTGAAACATCTTGAAAATGTGAAAATGTTACTGTAAAGCTAATGAGCTAGCTTGAAAATGTGAAAATGTTACTGTAAAGCTAATGAGCTAGCTGAAACATTTGAGAAAATTCATGTAAAGCTAGTGAACTAGCTAGAAAATAAGAAAATGTTACTGTAAAGCTAGTGAGCTAGCTAGAAAAGTGAAAATGTTACTACAAAGCTAATGAACTAGCTAGTAAATGTAAAAATGTTACTGTAAAGCTAGTCAGCTAGGTAGAAAATGTGAAAATGTTACTGTAAAGATAATGAGCTAGCTTGAAAATGTGAAAATGTTACTGTAAAGCTAGTGAACTAGCTAGAACATGTGAAAATGTTACTGTAAAGCTAGAGAACTAGCTAGAAAATGTGAAAATGTTACTTTAAAGCTAGTGAACTACCTAAATGTAAAAATGTTACTGTAAAGCTAGTGAACTAGCTAGACCATGTAAAAATATTGGATGAATTTTACAACGCCCTGAAAGGGAGTTTATTCAATAGAGACTGCGCTAGGAATATATTTTCATTCTAAGATATATTTTATAAATATTATTAATATTGGCAAGATACCAATATGATTGATTTCAAGGGTTACAATAGACTGGGGCTCTGATAAAAGAATCCTTACATTTTGTTGAATAGCATACTCTGCTCTATACTGAATGGTCTAGTTATGATAACCCCGAGACTAGATGTAAGATTGGTATTATATAAAACATTTCTTCATTATTACAACAGATGGTTTAATGTGCGGTGCACAGGATAGTCGTCCTGTGCACATCAAACTTGAAAAAGAAGCCTGGAACAAAAATCCCAAAGGATGAGTAAGTTTTAAATTCATGGAATTCTTTCTAATAATCTTAATTTTCACTTTCACGCTTCACTTGGAGAGGTTCTGGTTTGGTGTTAATGCTCCAAGTACCAAGAATGAACTGTGTAATGATAAACCTTTGGTTTCACAAGAATCAGGGTTCAGCTCCTGTGTCTCTAGTACTCTCCGGAGCTACTAAGAGGAAACCAGGTGGAACACCTGACGGTACTAGCAGGATTCACGGATTCATGTTCACTTAGACCTGACGTTACTAGCAGGATTCACGAATTCATGTTCACGAGACCTGACGTTACTAACAGGACTCCACATGTTCATGTACACCAGACATGATGGTACTAGCAGGACTCACGGGTGCATGTTAATTAGACTTGGTGGTACTAGCAGGACTCACAGATGCATGAACACTAGACCTGACGAGTGACTGTGCTACCATGACTCACAGGTTTATGAACAATAAACCTGACGGTACTATCATTACTTTCAGGTCATATACACCAGACATGACAGTACTAAAAGGACTGAAAGGTTCTTTTACATTAGACCTGTTGTTACTCACAGACCTCACAGGATCAGCTACACTTAACCTGTCGGTACTAGCATGACTTACAGGATTATGTACACTAGACCTGATGACACTTACAGGACTATCAGTTTCATGCACACTAGGACTTATGGTATTAGCAGGATTCAATGATTTATGTGCATTGTGCATTACAACTGACGGAACTCGCAGGACTCACAGGTTAATGTACACTAGATCAATGATAATAACAGGACTCACAGGTTCATGTTCTCTACACTTGATTTTGCTACCATGAGTCGCAGGTTCATGTACACTAAACCTAAAGTAATTTCCGGATTTACAGGATCATGTACAATATTCTTGACTGTATTAACAGGAATCATGGCTTCATGGACTCAGATTTGGACTCAGATTCATTCATACTAGATCTGAGGGTGCTACACTTGGTGCTACTAGCAGAACTCACAGGTTTATGTACACTAGACCTGGCAAGTGAATGTGCTACCATGACTCATCGATTTATGTACACTAGACCGGATGTGAACTTCCAGGGCACACAACTTGACATGATAACAGGACTCAAAGGTTTATAAGGTTTATGTACACTAAGGATGACCGGCATCTGGCAATGACACAGCTTAATGATTTTATGGCAAATAAAAAGAAAAAAACTGAAGGCTGACAGACATGAGCAGACATGGGCTTGGACAATGCTAGTTTTACATATTTTGATATCACATCAAATTCTCTAAATCCTAGTGGTTAAAATATTATTGCAGGGAATGCTGAACAGCAAACTTTTATAATAGATGTTAGTTCCAACTTGTAGAAAAATGGAAACAGTAAATCTGAGGAAACTCTGATAAAACTAGTTTCTGGAAAGTTAGATCATTAATAACTACAAAATCTAAGCAATTATTTAAGACAAATTCTCATCTCATTATTGCTAAAGACCAAACTTCTTGTAAAAATCTGTAATTAATCTAAGTTTCTTTATTTTCTTCTATACCTTACATTCACAAAATGCCACAGGCAGCCGTAGTACATTTGAATTTCCCTGTCGGGTCAACCTTCGGTCCCAGTTTTTACTGTATCACCCGGACATTGGGCAAATAAGGCAGACACTCAATAGGACTGGCCGGTACAGCAGGGTTGACGCGGTTAGACATTAGATGAGGGCCGCTGATATGTGTGCAGAAACCTGTGAAGCCTGTATATTGAGGACCCCCTTATATGTGTTCGGAAACCTTGAAGCCTGTATGATAAGGGCCCCTGATATACATATGTCCGGAAACATGTAAAGCCTGTATGTTTAGGGCCCCTGATATACATATGTCCGGAAACCTGTAAAGCCTGTGTGTTGAGGGCCCCTGACACGAGCTAAACCTTGTCTCAATCCGCGGATACAATTTCACTTTCACACTCGACTTGCCTGTGAACTTTTGACATTGAAATTACTTAATATTTGAGGATGGAGAATTTAGAGAGAATCTGGAGGAGTTCGGGGAGGAGGTAGATAAAATTCTCTTAAAGGCAGAAACAATGTTTTATTCTGAAAAGAAACATAAGAGAGTAATAATACCAAATAAAAACATTTTTTTTAAACTTCTGCCTCAAAAGAGTGGACTAAAATTTCCCATACATTCTAAATATTTTAGAAATATATCATTAGAAAATAGAAAATAAACATATGATAAAATAATTGCAAATATATATATTTGTCTTCAAATTAATGTTTGACATTGCTGCTCTGGAATACCTTATAAATATTAGTCATCTTTTTTCTATATAAAATAACGATGTGTACATTGTACAAGGGGAGTTTAACAAATCAAAAATATTTTCCGTAAACGAGGTCAGGGGCGGATACAGGGGGGGGGGAGCGGCAGGACCTTCGCACCTCTCTGACGGGATTCAGGGGGCGTAGCCCCCCCTGAAATTTCAGAATAGCTTCTCAATAGCACTTAAAGGGAAGAAAACCTGTATCCTGTACCCTCTATCCGCCCCTGGAAGTGGTAAAAAAAAAAATATATATCAGCAGTTGGTCCCCACCATGATACCTTGAAATCCTGATTTGGTTGGGGGGAGGGTAGTGATGGGAATTATCTTAGTTCTATCAGCAGCTGGTCCCACCATGATACATAAACCTTGAAATCCTGATTTGGTGGGAGGAGGGGGGTAGTGATGGGCATTATCTTGGTTCTATTAGCAGCTGGTACCACCATGATACATAAACCTTGAAATCCTGATTTGGTGGGAGGAGGGGGGTAGTGATGGGCATTATTTTTGGTTCTATCAGCAATATGTCCGGAAACCTGTGAAGCCTGTATGATAAGGGACCCTGATATACATAGTTTCTACAAATTTTATTTCCATGAAAGGCCTGATTTCATGGATCACTGACATTTCTTTTACACTTATATTCCATTTTCTTATCACTTAATCTATATAGTAGAATTTGCATTATATTTTTTATTTATTTAATATGATATTATATAAATAATTGTATTTATTTATTTATTTTGTTTAAACCTTTATCTGATCAATGTGTGGAAAAAACTTTATTTCCGGTTTCAAAAGGGCTTAATTTTGACAATTTTCATCATTGTTTCTGAAGCAGAAACCCGCAAATTGTTTTTCAAAGAGAAACTTCAATGGAAAATAATCAATTTTAAAAGACAAAACTTTTGAGGGAACCGGTGTGAATCGAATATGCTAACCTATAGATATAGAGTTTCACTTGTAATTCCCGAAAAGGTTGTATCAAAAGATTTGTTGTTGTTGATAACCCTCAAGAAATAAAGGGCAAATAAACCTATTTATAAAATAATTCATTTTAATCCACAAACTCTGATTTTCTAATCACTAAATCTTTGGATCCAAATGTTGCAGACCTTAGATATTTCAAACTATGAATTCTGTTAGATCAAATAATCTGAGTTTGAAATATCAAAGGTTTACAACATCGAGTTCTTGATGGGCATTATCTTGTTTTTTTTTTAGGGTTTTGACTTTTAAAAAACGCTGCAAAAATACAGTCAACTTGGGAAGGGTAAGGTTACATTTGAAAACTGTATTCTGTAAAAGCTTGCTTTAATTAAACTATGCAAAAGCTTTATATCCTTAATAATATGAGGAAAAATTCAACCAAAATTGCAGTGTAAGGAAACCACAAGTTTAGAAAGAAAAATTTGTATATTTGTAAAAGTCCAAAAAACCGAAAAGTTTTACAAAAACGTATCAACCTATCCCATCACTAGTGAGGGTTGAACAGAAGCAGATTTACTTGATTTATTCTGAGTCATTTATTGAGGAACTGCAATTCTAACATTATTTAAGCTGACAGGGTGCTTTTGCTCAGGATACAGGGTGAAGTTGCAAAACGGGCATTTTCTGTTAAATAAAGAATTTCTGGTATTCATAAATTTTTTCTTCTAAATTTCCAATAGATCGAATGCAAGCTTTAGTTGCTATAGAGTTGATATCTATATATAAATTTAGCTTGTCCGTCTGTCTTTTTATTTGTTTGTCTGTTTGTTTGTCTCCAAAAAAACTTCAAAACGGCCGAACCGATTGGGCCCAAATTTTGTGTGGGACCTCACGTGACCCCAGGGAAGGTTTATGAATGATCAAAATTTCAAAAATGTGTGTTTAAAAGTTTTTTATTTTGTAAAATTTTGAAAATGCGCAAAAAAATAATATGAAATCCGCAAACTTTTTTGTTTTTGTTTTATACTGTGCAAAGAGAAGATGCTCAGAGATAAAGCCACAATTAGTATTTCAAATAGAAGATAGGCGCCACGCGCCCTGAAAGCCTAGTAATATATATAATACTTTGATTTGCGGGTGTTTCTCGCCCATCTTCTATTTCAACTTTAAATTGTGGCTCTATATGTGAGATCTTCTCTTTGTACAATATTAAACCATATCCGAAAAAAAGTTCGCAGTTCTAATAATATTTTTTCGCACATTTTCAAAATTTTACCAATTTCAAAAAATTTTAATAATTTTGTAATTTTGAGCTTCCATGAACCTCCCCTGGGGTCTAGTGACTCTGAGGTCCCATACATAATTATGGCCCGATCGGTTCATCCGTTTTGAAGTTTATTGGACACAAACGGACAGATGCAAAGTATATATATATATATATATATATAATTTTCCAAATTGTTGACAAAAAAGTGAGGAATTTTTTTTTGTTTGAATCTGATCGGATGCGTGGCCCTTGAATTATTATCAATATAAAGTTAAATATAATTTATAAGGTTTCTTTGAACTTTTCTAATTCTAGTTTTTTCTATCCTAAACCTTCATCAGGGTTTACAAACTTTTCTGTTAGTAACAAAATTATTCAAAATATTAACTTCGCGAAGCTAATTGTGACATTGTCGGACATTTTAAAGGGACTGTAAAGGAAAAATGAAAGGGGGTATAGACTGAAAGCTAATCACTTTAGCTCTCGATCGCGACCCATGAAAGTCATATCTGATGTTCCTATCTCGAGAAATTGATTTACAACTTTGTCAAATTTATACGAAAATTAATATAAATACAATTTTGTATAAAAGTAGTGGGTTTAATAAGATCAAATTCAGCAAATATGCAACCAATCTGAAAACGATGATATCCCAGAGAAAGCTAATTGTAAATTAGGTTTACTTTTATATTTTTTATTTCTATTTTTAATAGATTTCATTCATAATATTATTTATACGTCCGTATTACTTGACGAGAAATTCCACCAATGGCAGTGCAGTAAAGTTGTCACATGATACAGGCGGAGACACCTGATCAGTATACTGCTCTGCCATTGGTAATAGTTCTGGTCACGTGATTTAAGTTTAAGATTTTCTAAATTTTACATATATGAATTTTCGTATAATTTTAACACAGTTTTATATCAATTTCTCGAGACAGGAACATCAGATAAAACTTTCATGGGTCGCGATCAAGAGCTAAAGTGATTAGCTTTCAGCCTATACCCCCTTTCATTTTTCCTTTGCAGTCCCTTTAAAGAAATGAAATCCGCCTCTATATATTACTTTATATGGAACTGATCTGGAAAATCAATCCGAAACGTTATTCCAAACGACAGCTTAATTTCTTTAAATAATCATTATTTTCTTATCAGCCTCAGGGAAGGACATATCCATTTTACAATTAATCTTTAAAAAAATGGAAACCATAGTAATTTATCACGGTTAGGTTAAGGGTTTTGACAAATCAATCGAAAAGAATTGTGACAAAAAAAACCATTTTGCCAAAAATGGAAGTTTTCATTCGGTTTAAAAGATTAAATTTCACTAATATTGATCGTACACGTGATTATAGTAAAGAATGCCACTAACTATTCACATCGTTGCCATTGAAGCCTTTTTTCGATCTTGGTCCAGTTTATATCTTTTCATTTCTAAATTTCTCTTCATACCTGATTTTCAAATCCTTATATCTTTGCAACCTGATGTTGTAAATCCTTTATTTTTCAAACTATGAATTTTGCCAAATCAATTACCTTAAGTTTTAAATATCAAAGGTATACACAAGGGCGTACACAGGGAGGGGGCAAGGGGGCAATGCTCCCCCTAGACCTGTAATCCCCTAGAACTCAGAGCTAACACACTTTTCAAATCTGAAACTAATGAGTGAAGAACATGAAAAAATTAGTTTGCTGTTTTTTTCTGCTAGTTTTGTTTGAAGGAGAGATAAAGTAGTACTTGTAGGGTAATTGGACTATATGTGTACCTTTAAAGTATCCAAGAAGCCAAATGTTTTGAATTTACAGTTAAAAATTTGTCTACCCCCCTAACCCCCCCCCCCTCCTCCAAGGAGCTCTTAGGTGTGGGGGGGCATATTTGCCCCTCCCCCCCCCTATATTTATTTCTGTGTACGCCCTTGGCCGTATACACTATCAGGTTGCAAAGATATTTGGATTTGAAGTTAAAAATGTCGTTCGAGTTAAACTCATTTACAGTTCGTAATGTCGTATTGTGAACTGTTCTTTTATATAGTACAAGTGTAAAATCAGTAAGCACTCTAATTAGGAAAATATTCATGATAAGAGTTTGTCGGAATTGATTACGAAAAAATAGTTTTATTTTTGATGAATTTAACCATTCTGCATTTTTCATGTTACGTGTTTTCCACCTAATTGACGGAACATCTATTTAAAGATTATTTAGTATCTAAACACAGAGGCGTCTCTGGGTGGTGGGCGATCTCGACCTGGAATAATTTGGAACGCAACTAGAGAAAAAAAAAGCCAGCTTATAACAACCGGTCTCACTTGATATTTAAGAATGAATTGAATAAATGTTATGTCTGCGATGCCATCTATATCACTCTGAAAGTTCGTTTTCCGAATTGAATTCACATAAAAATGACGTGAAAAAAATAACAAAATTTAGGGGGGGGAGGGTCATAATTTCCATTATCCCCCCCCCCGCTTCCAAAATGTCGTTAACTCAGATTTGGAACAAATCAAATTATAAAATTAATAAATTTTGCGACAAAATTTTAATTCCACTTAAAGATGTTCTTCGAAAATCTATTTACATTAAAATTTGAATTTAAATTAAACAGATGATAAAGTTCCATTGGAATTTAAATTACGAAAATTAAATGGAATTGTAAAGAACACTTTCTGGAAAGTTTTTTAAACTTTGTTTAACTAGTTTAGGAAAGTATTTGTGTTTATCTTAAAGAGCAAGTGTGCAAGTTTAAAGAGAATTTTAATGTAAAAAGTTTTAGAAGCAATCTATTAAATTGAAATTTCTTTCCTTGCCAAACAGAGGCGTAAATAAGGATTTTCTAGGGGGGGGAGGGAGGTTTTTTACCTATCCCCCCCAGACCATGTACTTTGCACAACTTCATTCATGATGGATTTCAAATTTTGGGTTTTTGCTGGGTTTGATTGAAACCCCATCATTTCTGGGATTAACGAACTCTATCAAATAAAAGGCTTCTTTTACCACCTTCCAGCTTTCACCTGACTTAATTTATACCCTAAAGATTGTCCAGTGTCCACTGTAAATTGAACCTTTTTCAACACCACATAAAATAGCAAATCCACCAATATAACAATCCGCGATGATCAGCCGCCTGTGCCCTGAGAACAAATTAGTTGCAGTGTTTTGAAGAATATTTATCATAACGAAGATCAAGGACATGAAAGAGGAGTGGATTAAAATGATCAAAAACTACCATACCAAATTATAATTCATATTTTCCCCTGAAAGTTAAAATATTTGGAGCTAGTGTTTCTTATATAATTTGTCCCAAGTCAAAATCCAATCACCCAGATCAATATTATTAAGAATTAAATTAAAAAAGTAAAAAAAATTTTCTCTTTTCTGTTTTACTTAGTTTAAGATGATTGAGTAAAATTGTCTGCGCGGAGCGCCAAAAATTGTTTAATATATTTTTCCTCTTAATGGTAACCATGGACATGAAAAATGGAGATCAAGTTTCTAAACGGAGATATTTATGTTCCCAGGATTCTAGGGGTACTTACCCCCAAAAACCCCCATATTTAAACCCCTGTAGCCAAATATTTTCTAAGATCTGGGTTTCAAGGGTTCCTGGGACAGTTAGCTAACAAGCTAGTTCCTTCAAGAGTTAACAAACAAGCTATTTTCTTCAAGAGTAAGCTGACAAGCTAGTTCCTTCAAGAGTTAAGTAACAAGCTAGTTTCTTAAGAGTTAGCTGACAAGTTAGTTTCTTCAAGAGTTAACTGACAAGCTAGTTCCTTCAAGAGTTAACTGACAAGCTAGTTCCTTCAAGAGTAAGCTGACAAGTTTGTTCCTTCAAGAGTTAACTGACAAGCTAGTTTCTTAAGAGTTAGCTGACAAGCTAGCTTCTTCAAGAGTAAGCTGACAAGCTAGTACCTTCGAGAGTTAACTGACAAGCTAGTTTCTTCAAGAGTTAACTAACAAGCTAGTTTCTTAAAGAGTTAGCTGACAAGCTAGTTCCTTCAAGAGTTAACTGACAAGCTAGTTCCTTCAAGAGTTAACTGACATGCTAATTTCTTCCAGAGTTAGCCGAGACGCTAGTTCCTTCAAGAGTTTACTGACAAGCTAGTTTCTTCAAGAGTAAGCTGACAAGCTAGTTCCTTCAAGAGTTAACTGACAAGCTAGTTCCTTCAAGAGTTTACTGACAAGCTAGTTCCTTTAAGAGTTAACTGACAAGCTAGTTCCTTCAAGAGTAAGCCGAGACGCTAGTTCCTTCAAGAGTTTACTGACAAGCTAGTTCCTTTAAGAGTTTACTGACAAGCTAGTTCCTTCAAGAGTTTACTGACAAGCTAGTTCCTTCATGAGTTAACTGACAAGCTATTTTCTTCAAGAGTAAGCTGACAAGCTAGTTCCTTCAAGAGTTAGCTAATAATCAAGTTTCTTTTCGATTTAGCCACAAACTAGTCCTTACAAGAGTTAAGTGACAACTAGCTACTTCAACGGTAGGCTGCCAAGCTAGTTTCCTTAAGAATAAGTTGACAAATTAGTTTCTTAAATAGTAAACTGACAAGTTAGTTTTTTTTCGAGAGTAGACTGAAAAGCATAGTTTCTTCAAACGTATGCTAACAAGCTAGTTTCTGCAAGCGTAGAATTTTATTTAGTTTCTGTAAATCAGCCGACCTGGATTAAGCGCTTACAAGTCAACCAATAGATTAAGTTAATCTGACCACATTGTTTCTTTAAGAGTCCAGATTAATCTCACTAGAAGTAGATGATTTACTTGCTGCGTACTGTCTTGTTTAGCTGTTTTTATTGATTTCACTCACATGGACTTTCTTCAAAAATCTGGTGACAGATTAGTTTCAACGAAAATTAGCTGACTTTTTTTCGAGAGGAAACTGACGTAAAAAGCTAGATTCCCTAAAAGTGAGCTGCCATCTTATATTCTTCAAGAGAAGTTGACAAGTTTTTCTTAGAAAATTCAGTTTAGTAAATTTTATTGAATTTTCTCGAGTTTATTTATAGAACTCATAGAACACGGTAACTGGTATATTCTGTTTTATCAACAGAATATAAAATAAATCTGTCACGACATTAACAAACTTTTGCAAACTTCATATATACTATAATGTTCATTTGATTTAAGATTTAAATAGTTTTAATAAAGATGTATTCGTTTCGTCAGAAGGTTTAAATATCTGCCAAGCAAAGATTTTCAGGCCAGAAAGTCCAATTTTTTAACTGCATAAAAACTCATTTAAGCGATATAAAATTTTTATATTAACACACACATCAAGTCAATATTTCGAGGTGATTATAAAAGAGACTTTTTCACACAAAAAATATTCCTTGCACAATTATAATAAAAACATTTTTCACTGGATGTTTGGATTCAATGATATTCCTGATTTGTCTCATTTTCTCGTCTTTTAGTTTTTTCATTTAAATAAAGATAATCTTAGGATTACATGTCCCGTTAAATTTTATGTGTAAACCATTCAAAGTACAAAAATTATTTCTACAATACCTTTAAAAAAAATACTAAATACTATTCCTTTTCGATTTTTAAGAATTTCCTTCAGATATTTTGAACTCTGGCGGCTTAAACTCTGAAAGAATTATTGCATTCTTTAAAATCCTCTCATCTCTAAATCCTTGATAGATGTATAGACTTTAACATCTAGAAAACCTGGGGTAAAATTCAATCATTTAAAAAAAAGTTTGTAATATCAAAATAAATAAACCAAGATTTCCTCTAAACTTCCGAACGTATTTAGGATAAAACTATTTTTGATGCCGGGGTTGATTTATTAAGAAAATAGTTTCCTCTGTTCTCTGGATGGTTTCTACTATAGTAGAACGGAGTAATTTTGTCTGGATGGTTTCTACAGGAGCAGGACGGACTAATGTTCTCTGGATGGTGTCTACTATAGTAGAACGGAGTAATGTTCTCTGGATCGTGTCTACTATAGTAGAACGGAGTAATGTTCTCTGGATCGTGTCTACTATAGTAGAACGGAGTAATGTTCTCTGGATCGTGTCTACTATAGAAGGACGGATTAATGTTCTCTGGATGGTGTCTACTATAGTAGAACGGAGTAATGTTCTCTGGATGGTTTCTACTATAGTAGAACGGAGTAATGTTCTCTGGATGGTGTCCACTATAGTAGAACGGAGTAATGTTCTCTGGATGGTGTCTACTATAGTAGAACGGAGTAATGTTCTCTGGATGGTGTCTACTATAGTAGAACGGAGTAATGTTCTCTGGATGGTTTCTACAGGAGCAGGACGGACTAATGTTGTCTGGATGGTTTCTACTATAGTAGAACAGAGTAATTTTCTATAGATGGTTTCTACAATAGTAGAACGGAGTAATATTTTGGATGGTTTCTACTAATGTTGACGGATCAATGTTCTCTGGATGGTTTTTACTATGGTAGGACGGAGTACTGTTCTCTGGTAGGTTTCCACAATAGAAGGACGGAGTAAAGTTCTCTAGGATACTTTCAGTTGCTAGAAGTGTAGAGAGGAGTGAGGTTGATCCTCCACCAAACCTTTAATATAAAAACATATATTATAAATCCAAGCATGTACAGTGCACTGTACAGTACTGTATAGTTTATTTATTTTGAATCTTCCATATTTCGCAAAAAGTTGTGTTTATAAACTATGTAATTGGACAGGGTATATACTCGGGACATATTTTGTTTAGCGCAAAAATTCAATGCATAGATCTTGTATTGTAATAATTGTATTCAAAAAAACAACGATCACTTAATGTACTGTAGCGAATATCTGAACCATGCAGTGAATATCTGAATCCTGCAGTGAATATCTGAATCCTGCAGTAAATATCTGAATCCTGCAGTGAATATCTGAATCCTACAGTGAATATCTGAACCCTGTTGTGAATATCTGAATCCTGCAGTGAATATCTGAACCCTGTAGGGAATATATGAATCCTGCAGTAAAAATCTTAATCCTGCAGTCAATATCTGAATCCTGCAGTAAATATCTGAACCCTGTAGTGAATATCTGAATCCTGCAGTAAATATCTGAATTCTGCAGTGAATATCTGAACCCTGTAGTAAATATCTGAATCCTGCAGTAAATATCTGAATCCTGTCGTAAATATCTGAGTCGTTCAATGAATATATGAATCCTATAGTGAAAATCTGAATCCTACGATGAATATCTGAATCATGCAGTGAATATCTGAATTCCGTAGTGAATATCTGAACCCTGTAGTGAATATCTGAATCTTTTTGTGAATATCTGAATCCTGTAGTGAATATCTGAACCCTGTGGTGAACACCTAAAATATAACAGGTAAGGCTTTAAGAGTTAAATCAAAATAATCTCAAAATTATGCGTTTGTATTTTTTATAAAAAAGATATGAAAACAAATATTTATATCTCCATAGTCCATGTTTAACAATATTTAGAATATGTAAAGATAGACAGATAGGATTACAATGTATTATACTAGCCTTAGAGGGCGCTTCGCGCCCATCTTCTAAATTAATTGTGAACATGTTCTCTTTGTGTACATCGTAAAACAAAACAAAAATAATTCGCGGATTTTCACAAAAAATTTCGTGGATTTTCAAAATTTTCAAAAATTTAATGGAGATCGAATTTTGATGGAGACAAATATTTAAAATTTCAATCATTCATAAACCTTCCCTGGGGTCCCTAGATGTCCCACAAAAAAATTGGGCCCGATCGGTTAAGCCGTTTTGACGTTTATTGGATACAAACAGACAGACAGACAGACAGACAGACAAACAGACAGACAAGCCAAATTTATATATAGATAAGTATCCTTAATTTAAAGATTAAGGATTATTTTCATGAATACCACAGTTTTGAAAATAGATTATAAATCAGTGTATGCACCGTCGCTTCTATTGTACAAAAAGGACGCTTGCAAACATTTGAAAATCAAACCGCTGAACCGCTAATCACATATTTGAACCGCGTCTAAACGTGGTTGAAATTTTTTGAATTCGGCCTCTGAACAAATATTAATCTTAAAGATGATATTAACATTTTTTCTTCCAACATTTCATCCCTTCATAACTTTTTCTTTTTCCACATGATATTCTACTTTTCCATTTCTTCTTTCCTTTCCACATGATATCCTACTTTTCCATTTCTTCTTTCCTTTCCACATAATATCCTACTTTTCCATTTCTTCTTTCCTTTCTTAAAGGGAGTGTTCGTGAAAAATGAAACGGGGTATAGGCTTACGGCGATAAATAATCGCTTTTGATCGCTACTAATCTTTCTTCTATCTGTTGCGTCTATAATGAGAAAATTGTTTAAACGTTTCATACCGAAGAACGTAGATTCCTTACAAATTCAGAAAGTTGCAACATACGACTCGGATCGTAACAAAATCAATTTAATTCCAAACAAAGCATTCAGATATTACAACTTATAGTCATCGATTTTTTTTCGACACATTCGTATAAAGTTAATATTTCAAATATTTTTTACTTTCTATGATCTGAGAGTGACTTTTGAAAACATTCATTCCTGTTTCGAGGATTTGATAATGAAGACGACATTTTCCATATTTTCCGGGAATGCGCCAGTCGTGAAAGCAAGTTGTAAGCGAAATATTAATTTAAAAAAATACAAAATAAAAAATATTATGAAATATTAACCATATACAAATGCTTTGAAAAATAATCGATGACTATAGGATCTAATATCTAAATTATTTGTTTGATATTAATTTGATTTTTTACGATCCAAGTCGTATGTTCCAACTTCCTCAATTTGTATGAACACTTCGTTCTTCGGTATGAGACGTTTTTAACAATTTTCTCCATATAGACGCAACAGATATAAGTAAGATTAGTAGCGACCAGAAGCGATTATTTATCGCCGTAAGCCTATACCCCCTTTCATTTTTCGCAAACGCTTCCTTTAATGATATCCTACTTTTCCGTTTCTTCTTTCCCTTTCGCATGTGCCCCTATACTTTTCCGTTTCTTCTTTCCTTTCTACATCATATCTTACTTTTCCATTTCTTCTTTCCTTTCTGCATGATCCCCTAATTTTCCGTTTTTTCTGCCCTTTAAAACACAATAGCATACCTTTCCGTTTCTTCATTCCACATGATTCCCTACTTTTCCATTTATTCTATAACCCTTTTTACAATTACATGGCACCCTACTTTTCCGTTTCTTCTTTCCTTTCCACATAATATCCTACTTTTCCATTTCTTCTTTCCTATCCACATGATATCCTACTTTTCCATTTCTTCTTTCCTTTCCACATGATATCCTACTTTTCCATTTTTTCTTTCCTTTCTAAACGATATCCTACTTTTCCATTTCTTCTTTCCTATCCACATGATATCCTACTTTTCCATTTTTTCTTTCCTTTCTAAACGATATCCTACTTTTCCATTTCTTCTACCCTTTTTACATGGCACCCTACTTTTCGGTTTCTTCTTTTCCTTTCCACATGATATCCTACTTTTCCATTTGTTCTTTCCTTTCCACGTGATATCCTACTTTTCCATTTCTTCTTTCCTTTCCACATAATATCCTACTTTTCCATTCCTTCTTTCCTTTCCACATGATATCCTATTTTTCCATATGTTCTTTCCTTTCCACATGATATCCTACTTTTCCATTTCTTCTTTCCTTTCTACTTGATACCTTACTTTTCCATTTAGCTTTCCCTTCCTTCTTCCTCATACAATGACAATAGAAAATGAACCCTTGCCATAAACTCTAATGTTCTAATTTCTGTATCTTGGCAACCTGATGATGATATTCTTCATTATTAGATAATTTGAATGTCAAAGGTTTTTGACATTTTGAATTTAATAATTCAAAAATTCCTTTCTCCTTTCCCTAAGGATCATTTTCACATATCATCCCCCTTTATTTATCCCAAACTAGATATTTCCCAAAAAATTTACTTTCGTTCTTCCTGCTAAATCCCTGAACCTCCGTCTTTCAATATTGATAATTATTTATCTATATTTGCTACAATAGAACTAAAGTTTTCAATTTTTCAATAAATTTGGATCAATTTGGTTCCGTACATATCTTAGTGAATCTTTCCTACTGATAAAGGTACTGAAAACATAACTTGAAGGGACTCGTCAAAATGACTATACCCGAATAAAGATTGTATACCCATGAAACCTTTATCACCTTCATTTTATCAATAATGTGGAAGATATTGTCGTTTCTCGAGTTTTAAAAGTGTTTATTTCTGAAAATTCCACACGTATTCCTGCAGTATCATAATGCACAAGTCAGTTTTGTAGAAAACTTAAAATTAAAAATGAACATTTTTCAAAACCATAAAAATTTTGTATCTGGTTCATACTTGATCAGAAAAAAAAGCTTTTAAGGGTAACATTGTAAATCAGGCATTGTCATCTTTGCATGAAGGGTCGCTTGAAATAATGCTTACATTACAGTCCCTTTAAAAATGGAAAGCCACAAAAAACTTTGAAACTTAGGCCGGGGAGCTTCACTTACTAAATTAAGAATAAGTCTACAGAAAACCATAGAGAATTAGTTGTGACAAACTTAAAGAAATTTTACGGAACGATTGTTTCAAATTGAAGCGATCCGGAAAAACGTTCCGATAACTTTTCCAACATTTTCCAACTAGTTCTGCGTAGGTTTTATATGGTAAAGTGGTTCATAGTATGGTTCAAGAAGGTTCCATGATTCCATCCTTAATTTTCAAAACTTTTCAATTCTCATAGCTTCGGAAACGGTTCCGTAAGATAATAAGATATTAAGATCCTAAGATTCATATTCATATTGGTTTTCCTGAAAAGAAATCCGTGGTGGGGAACTAATTATTCTGGTAATTATTGCAAAATTAACATTAAATCTAGAGCATATAAACTATAAGTTCATGCCTCAAACTCAAATTTTCTTATCCCTATATTTGCAACCTGGTGGTCTAAATATTTGGTATTTCAAACTTAGACTGTTTGATCTAACAGAATTCATAGTTTGAAATATCTAAGATTTAACATGTATAATTTCTAGCTTTAATATGGATATTGATTATTAAACAATTTTAATATTAGTATTTATACACTTGTTTTAATATCAGTATTATAAAAGTTTTAATATGGATATTGGTTATTAAACTAATTCAGTATTATACTAGCTTCGATATCCATATGGGTTATAAAACTAATTTTATTATCAGTATTATATCCATATCCATATCGAAGCTAGGATATGGGTTATTAAACTAATTTTGATATCAGTATTTATACTAGCTTTAATATTATAATTACCTGCATATGCATATTAACCTATAGCATTAAAATTGGTTTCTTGCTATAATTGCTTTATAAAAAAAATATCGAAAAAATATTATCATCAGCATGGACACCGTATAATGGATAAGGTGCTATGTATAACCTAAGTAAAAAGTTAATATGTGTCAATAATATCATTAACTAGCTTGGGAACCCAGCTTTGCCCAGGTTACTCATAGTTACTTCCGCCGTTTACCCGCACTTAGTCGTAAACTAGGATTTTAGCTATTCTTCCCACTCAACTTAGAATCTTAAAACCAGGGTAAAAACATTCCCGTGTCTTTCTCAATTACCCAAATCAAAATTTGAGGCAATTCGGTCCAGGGGTTCCTGAGTTATGATCAGAAAACAAACAAACAAACAGACAGACCAACTAACAGAGATTACAACTTTATAACATAGATACTATAAAGAAGAAAACGAATGAAATCAATATCTTAGTATAGTTTTAAAGATTGAACTTGGACCATGCTTGGAACAATAATAAAAGTGGAAGGGAGGGAATCCTTCATAAATAGATAACAAATTATATTTCTGCCAGGACAAAAACCAAAGTTTTCAACAATAGAAAGATAAACAACTCTTAAGAAACAAAAACCAAATCACTTGTGGGGAAATGTAAACAAACAAAATTCAGACGTTTAGTTTATTTCCTTTGCAGTACATTTAGTCCATTTCTGTTTTTACATTATACAGTTTGATACTTTGTCGGCAACCTGGTTCTCTAAAAAGTTCTCATGCATTAGATATGTCTTGAAAAGCTAATAAATTAATACAAAAATACCATAAACATTACCATATTTAGTTACAGTCGTCGTCACATATATCAATACAATAACGACGACTTTAGATTTCAATTTTTGGATTTCTACCAACCTTTCAAATAAGTTCACAAAAAAATTCAGCCCAATCGGTCTAGCCATTTGGCCGGCTAAAGGCAGCATAAATATATATATATATATACGAATGTCTTGTTTTATTATAAAGAAGATATATATTTGCATGTATGTGCGTTAGTATATATAATATAATTTATTTTATTTTAAAAATTTTTAAAAAATTGAAATAATCTTTTTGTTTCGAAATTCAAAATTTTTATTTTAATCGATTTTTTTAAATTTAATTTTTTTCTTAAATTCCATGGGCAAAGCCGGGCATTTCAGCATAGTATATAATAAATCCGAACTGTCCAAATACCACATTGTTAAAAAAACTTCGCAATTTGGTTATAATATCAAACTTTACAAAAGCATTTTGAAAAAAAAACAGATTTTGTTCGCAAATATGACAGAATACCAGGGATATGAAAATTATTGAGATATTCCTAACACTCTTTTCAGAATTTTAAACAAAATGCTTTTCATTTCCAAACTAGCCTGAGCTGAAAACTTTAGAATATTCTTAATCACGATCGCTTAATCTGAGTATCCAATGTACACACTCTAGATTTTCTTCTTAATCCTCTTTTTTGGATATCCCTACTGTATACGGCTACGTTTGATAACAATTACATGCTATATCGATTGGACTAATATTCGATTGAATTTAAATCAGCTGTTCACAAGCCGGCTTTTAGAGCATTAAAAAATATAAATTTTACCATGTTAATATGAAGTTATTAAGAAACATATTTTATTACATTTTAGGACCATGGTAATTTTAAACGATAGTCTTAAAAAACATTAATCCAAAACTTACGTTGGTAAAATCGATGTTTAGTTCAATTGATATGACACCATCCTCACCAGAAATAAAACCAGATTTTAAAGTTAAAGAGTACATCTTACCATGACACACTGATTGGTTGAATTTCAAACTTCTTTCTTGGATATCGAATGCGTATTAAAATAATCTCGGGTTTAGTAAAACCAGAAGTTTAAGCATTAATCTTGATATTCACCATTCAAAAGTTTTCAGCTCTGGTAACCCAGCGCTGCCCATGTTACTCATAATCACTCCCGCCGTTTACCAGCACTTGGACGATTTTACCGAGAAACTAAATTTTCGCTTAAAAAGTAGACTCACTTAACTTAGAATCTGAAAACCAAGCTAGGAACATTCCACATTCTCCCGAATTCCCCAATCAAAATTTGAGGCAAATCGGTCCAGGGGTTCCTGAGTTATGATCGAACAGACAGATAGACTTACAAACAGAGATTACAACTTTATATATATAGTTATGCTTCTGACAGTTATAAATTAGGGTTTTCCCAAGGTACTAATGCAAGGAAAGTTAATTATGGTCGCGAATACTATGCGTACATATTAAAACCAGTTCTATCTGGGCGGAATTGGTAAACAAGAATAGATGCGTCAGTGTTCGTTTATTATCCGAGGAGGTTAAAAGCATTTAATTTTGATAATTCACGTAATAGTTTCCTATGAGTAGACTATTTCATTGATTTTTTATGTGAAAGATGGATCCCATGTCAGGCTGTGACATCCGTCTTGTGTTTACATTACCGCCCAGAGACAGTACACTGCAGTACAAAAGATGCGTACACCTCTGAAATAACTTTTCTTGCATTAACACCTTGGGGTTTTCCAACTGCTTAGTGCCAGTTAAAACATTATTATCTCAAAATGTCAAGAAACTCTACAATCTTTCTTTTCTTGTAAACCCTGTACTTAGAAACATACTAGTCTAGAACAGACATATGAATCCAGAAAGATAAAATGTTATAGAGACATAAAATTCTTTAATAGCAGTAGCTTTAATTGGATGGCACATTACACATTAAAAGCAGAACTTTAACATTTCTTCTTTGCTTTCTCTGAAAAATTGATTTATGAATGGTCTGTTCATTGTAAGGAGTATAATAAATACTGAAGAAGTATCTTTGTTACATTTTAACTGATTAATCCGCCTTATTCTTTTCATTAGTTCATATCAAATTTTTGTAAATTTTTTCCATATATGTTCTTACTTTTTTATGTTTACCTCTACCTTTCAATTTTTATTATTATTATACTTTTGTTATTATTGAAGTATTAATTAAGTATTTGAGCCTCTTTCGAATTTTGTACATCTAGAAGATTTAACTAGACAAGGTTTTTATGGCCCTTTTTTTCTAGTAACATTCTTGGCTTTTGAATTTTGCTTTTCAAACCGCCTTTTTACTTCGTACTCCTCTTAAACTAAAATTTAGCAGAGTTTTCTGTTAACATCATTAGACTTTCAAAGATTTTAAAATTAAATGGTATGTAACAATCTGTCATCGGCCGTCAGGAAGATCTACATAGTATGATCCCTGAGTAGAGTAGCCGTCCCTATCCTCTTCATGTCCAAAGTTGACAGGTCCTGAGTATCCTCCGTAACCTTGCTCACCACCAGGAGCATTTACACCATACTTGTATGCATACTTAGTGATTGTATGTTCATATTCTTGATGTTTATATCCTCCACCATGGCCTCCATGTCCTTAGCTTTCAATACCCACCTTCCAATCCAATTCCGCCTCCTAATCCAACTCCAAGTCCAATTCCACCTAATCTTCCAACTCCTCCTCCGATTCCCCTGCTGATTCCAATTCCACCCTCATTTCTATTCCACCTCCAAGTCCAATTCCAGCTATTTTTCCAACTCCTCCAATTCCGAAAGTAAATGAAAAAAGTAAAAACCGGAGAAAAATGAGAGGAAGTAGATAACGGAAAGTAAACGAGAGAAAGTAGATAATGGAAAGTGAATGAGAGAAAGTAAATAATAGAAAGTAAATGAGAGAAAGTAAATGACAGAAAGTAGATAACGGAAAGAAAAGGAGAGAAATTAAATAACGGAAAGTAAATGAGAGAAAGTAAATAACGGAAAGTAAATAACAACAACTATAGAAATTAATCATTTTTAACACTGGACGCCTTTTAAACGTTCCCAGGACTTTGGCCTTTGTTCTTAATACTATCCCCTCCCCTTACCCCCTTCTTTATACTATCCCCACTATCAGGATTAAAATTGCCAACCCAAAAAGTGTGATTTTACTCGATTTTGAAAATTGATAATATCAGAAAAATCCGCTACAACTTCTTTTGTATTAATTCTTTATTATGCACGTCAAATTTTGATGTAAATCTTACATTTTTTCATTCTAACGTTTTTAACTAAAACGCTCTTAGAAAAATAATTTTTAATTTCTGGTATGCATAATGCAACCAAACAAAAGGCTTTGTGTTTCTTTCGCATTTGCACTTTTTCTCATATTTGTCCGTTATCAAAACTAGAGGAGCTACAAGGAGGTCACACAGTCGTATCATTGATGTCGCATATGAGCTCCCAAACATTCATAACATTCAAACATTAACCTTGTTAAGCTAAACTGCAAGGCGGTGATCTTGAAATGCGCGGTGAGAACTTCTACAGTAATCTTCCAAGGACCGAACCAAAAGGGTATCCAAACCAAAAGTTCCGATTAACTGGAGCTCCCAAACATTCAAAACATTCAAACATTAACCTTGTTAAGCTAAACTGCAAGGGGGTGATCTTGAAATGCGCGGTGAGAACTTCTACAGTAATCTTCCAAGGACCGAACCAAAAGAGTATCCAAACCAAAAGTTCCGATTAACTGGAGCTCCCGAACATTCATAACATTCAAACATTCATAGAATAACCTTCTTATCCTTTATTGTACCCGAAATCGATAATAAATGGTATTCAATTTATTTCGATCCAAAAGAATACATTTAATTAACAAAGGTTTACTCGGTTTACAGAGTATAAATGTAATGTTTTATTTTAATGAAAAATGCTTAGTGGGTAAAAGATTATAGTCCGGTTATTGAACAACGTACTTAAACAACTTTTTGTCTTCTGAAATAAAATGGCAATTGATTTTAAATGTAAATCTCTATTTTTTAAGTGGTATTCTTTTAACTTTTGAAGCGGGGGTACTGCACGTGAAAATTGTTTATACTGTTCATCGGAGGTAATGTTTGGTTTGGTCGCCTGAGAAAATCAAATACGACTTTACAACGGAGTAAGCTCATAGTTTAAGGTCAACATATATATGTAAAGCATTTGTGAGCAGGGGCGGATACAGGATTTAAGTGAGGGGGGGGGGGTGCTAGATTTATTTTGAAATGAAAAAATTTAAATTTAGGAACAAAAAGACGTGCCGCATGCGAATTTTTTTTAAATAGATATTTTTCCTGTTTTGCATTAGGTTTTATTTCCCTTAAGTGCTATCAAGAAGCTATTCTGAAATTCAGGGGGTGCGAAGGTCTTGCCCCCCCCCCCCCCCACCTCCTGTATCCGCCCCTGTTTGTGAGTGTAATTTCAAGTTGCAGAATACTGAACGCGAAAAAGCTCATGAATTTAATTCTTGAAACAGTGAATGGCATCTTTTTTGTTGGATTTCAGAATACATATAAAGTTTTCTTTTATGGCTTTTTATATGTTTGAGAGTGGATTGTTGAAAGTCTGCAGGTTTATTTCCCCAAGTTGTAAAACTCAGCTCGTTTTGATTTGTTTATTGATAATAAACCTTAAAGTATCATGGCTTTACATCAAGTAAAACTTAAATAAAACAATAATGACAAGTACTGTTCTCCAGTAACAAAATACACCTTGAAAATACCAAAACATAAACATACATATATGTGTACTACAGGCCAGTCCCGAAGCGAGTGGGGTGGGGCACAGGGGCAGGTGCCCCTTCTTTCTCAAGAAGGGGGGGGGGGAGAGAGAAAAAAAATATAATCTTAAAAAGAAGGAAACGAAAATTTAAAAAAAATAAAGGAAAGAAAGGGAAAGAGGGAAGACATTTTTTGTACCAATGGTGTTACAGTAATTTTCTTCAAATTATAAAAATTTTCTGGAAAAAAAAATTCTTTTAGGTATATGATTTGTATCAACTATCATATAGAGCTAAAAATATAAACAATAATAATAAAGACAAAAATCTGAAATTTTATAAAATTATACCAACAAAAATCCACTAAAATATTGTAGAAAATGGAGAACATAATTTTGCAACTGCATTAAAACTCGGATCTTGGATTTTAGTAAACTTTATCCCATGAGTCTAAACTTGTTGCAAAAACTAAAATGTAGTTTGGCTGAGCGAACACAATTTGCAAACATTTCTGCTGAAAAGGTATGTTAAATATAATACACAATACCTTGAAAATTCGGTAACAACAATAAAATCGTCTATATTTTCAATTTGATTGGATTGTGAATGATTTTAAAGATGAGCGTTAATAAATGACTCAACGACCCTAACAAACCGTCTCCGGCCCAGACCTCCCTAAATAATAATAAGTTTAGGAGTTAAATTAAATCAGTGAATCTAATTTTAAAAATAAACACTGAATTTAAGGAATTCCCATGTTTGCTGGGGCACCCTACATATTAATCAAGAAAGCTGTGTGCAAACTGTGCTTTGCAAGAAAATTGCATGCATTTATAGAAATTATACAAATTTTTACTGAAATGAAACTGAAAGTTTTCATGCATAACTAATTTAACTGCCTTAAATATGAAATGGAGGTGCATGGATAAGGGCGTAAACATGAATGAATATGACGTTTCATCTTTTGTGGGTATTGCCCTGTAATCTGTAGACTGTATCTGTTTTTGGGCAATATGTTGGTCTTCATGATACCCTAGGAATGCTTTGTGATTAGATATTCATGTTTTTGTTGTGATTATAAATTTTCATGGCATGGCAGTTTCAATTTTTCAAGATATAACTTCGCCAAATTGATAAGATTAAAGTTTCAAGGGACTCTGCAAATTCTTTTTACAGAATATATACTGGGGTATTCAAGTGCCATGGGGCTGAAGATGCTGTATATAAAATCTAAAATTGAAGAAAATAAAGAGAAAAAATTAATCTAACAAATTGCTTTAAAATTATCATTTTCTATTACTGATAAGAGATTTCTAGTGATTTCATGTGACTCTTTTCTTTAAACCTACTGAGAATAAATAAGTGAGTCACTTTTTTAAATTAAAAAACTGAAAATTTTCTTTTGTGTTTTCCTGTAAAATTGGGAACTGCAGTATATTCATAGGGCAAGAAAAGAGCAGAAAATTGAGAAAAAAATGTTAAGTAAGAAAAATGACAATATCATCCTTAATGATAATGCAATAAGTTTAAAAAAGATTATGAATTTGTCCTGAGCCCGCTGGGAAAACTAGGGGTTGCAGAGTACTATTCCCCCCCCCCGTAAACAGCTGATCTACACAAAGCCGCAGGGCACAGACAACATTAGTGATTCCTATCGCGTAAAGCGTAAAGCGTACCTTTAAATCCTTAATACTAGTGATCTATACTCAAGTTTCAATCGGGAGAAAAACTAAGAATCATGATCTTCAAATATTCATGATATTGTCATGTTTAGTTTTTCGCAGTAAGTGCAGTATCGTTAGCTTGAAAAATGTACTCGCTTCGAGAAACTCTGGAAATGGTGAAAAAGCTTGATGCGGAGAAAAAAGGGAAAACACAGAATATATCCAACAGTTCTACTGCTACAGGTTATAAATTATTAATCAGCTAATTGTTCAGGGACATATACAGATATTTTCGGGGATCAGCTATTAGTAATTGAATATGATTCTTTCGTATCTTAAAAATAAAGTTTATCACGATTTCAGCATCGGAACATCAAAACGATAAGAGGGGTGTGAAATTTTGTGACATTTTTCAGAAATTTTACAAAAGCAAAATTGGAATTTTTGAAATTCTTATTGGCATGTTTTAAACGTAAAATGTTTCGAAAAATCAGTAATGGCTCCCTGAAATGGGTTGTAATGATCAAAACTAATATGATACAAATGAAAATTGAAATTTTAAACAGATATATAATGAACGGGTATTTTTGAAACTGGGAATTGTTTTCCCGAATTTAAAAATAAAATTACAAAATATAAAAATATTGCAAATTGACCGATTTAAAGCATAAAAACACACTTGAGTACCAACAAAATTAATAAGAGAAACTATTTTGTTTAAACCATAGCTCACCCATTTTTAAAATATTTTTGAAGTCTGTATAAATATTTTCCGCGGTTTTCTCGCAGAATTTTTGAGATCCATTTCTAATGCTTTAAAAAACAAATTTTCATTGAAAGTGATTTTTTTTTTATATTTTTTATCTTTAAACCTAAACTGAGGGGGCCGGTTTTTGTAAAAGATGCATTGCCTTAAAATTCAAAGAAGAATACAATTTTGCTTATGTAAAATGATTTCAGAAAAATTTCAAAAAATGCTCACCCCCTAAATGATAGAATTTGATAAAAAAAGTGTTTTTCTAAAATGAGATATCCTTGACCTTATTTATACTTGCTATCCTATTATAAGTAAACAAGATATTTATATTTGTAAATGTTTAATGCTAAATTAATGTTAAAGTTGGTATTTGTATGTTTAATGAGTTGGTAGGTATGTATAGGGTTGATGTTTAGAATTGTTATTATAAAATTAATTATCTTCTCTCCTACAGAAGATGTAGCTCTCGTTTAGAGATGGGCATCAATCATTTTATTGATCTGTTAAACTGTTAGTGAACAATTTCTAAATTTATGGTTCGAACGAACATTAAAAAATGTATCTAATTTTTTTACTGAACGAACAATTTTTTAGAACAAAATTAAAAGTTTTTAGTGAACAAACAATTGTCTACTAACAAACTTTTAAAAAAACAACTATCTTTTTTACTGACGATCTGTAAACGTACTTTGGAAAATGAACTAAATGAAAGATAATTCTGAAAACAAACTTACTAAAAAAATTTCTGAAAAAGTGAAGAAAATAAGGAATGAAATGGGTATTTAAATAACAATTAACGAAGGAATTGAATAATAGTCGAATGCGCCCATCTTCATCTGTATACCTTACTATTAATATTAAGATTCAGATAAAGTTTAAAGAATTTATATTTCAAATGTGTTACTTTTTACCTGATCATTTTGTTGTCAAAAAAGTGAGTAATGTAAATGTTTATATACCATTGGTTTTCTTTTTACAGGGGCCTTGTCTACATGTTCCCAATCTGCATCATCATCAGCTCCAGCAACATCCTTGTCGACATGTTCCCAATCTGCATCATCATCAGCTCCAACAACATCCTTGTCGACATGTTCCCAATCTGCATCATCATCAGCTTCAGCAACATCCTTTTCAAATACACCCACACTAACTTTAGTTTCAAAACAAATTATGACTTTCACCACTTCAAAAATGATTGCATCAGCAGCCTCATCAGTAGAATCATCAGCAACATCACCAGCAACTTCATTAGCAACATCACCAGCAAATTCATCAGCAACATCACCAGCAGCAACTTCATCAGCAACATCACCAGCAACATCATTAGCAACATCACCAGCAACTTCATTAGCAACATCACCAGCAAATTCATCAGCAACATCACCAGCAACTTCATCAGCAACATCACCAGCAACTTCATTAGCAACATCACCAGCAACTTCATTAGCAACATCACCAGCAAATTCATCAGCAACATCATTAGCAACATCATCAGCAACTCTCACTTCTAACTCACGGTTAAATGATTTTCCGGTTATCCCGGAGAACACGCATTTATGTACACCTAGAGACCTAGACACAGATGAACCAACTTCAACTTCAAGTAGTTTACAGTCAAATTTAGATGTAAATTTTCTAAAAAGTTTTGTTCATATTGCTCTGATGACTGATGATAGTGACAAGGACAGTAGTGATATGGAGGTTGGCAGTGATAACAAGGTTTCTAATGTCTCCAGAGGAACAGTAGAGGTTGATTCAATCCCAGAGTTTATTTCCCAAGAACCTATCATTGAAAATGAAACATTGAACATTAAAAACAGATCCAAATTAAATATAGGATGTGTTGGTATAACAAATAGAGACAGTCACAAGATTGTGGATTTACAGAAACAAAGTTCTCTACACCAACTCACCACAGATGTCCCAGACACAACAAAATCATTAGACCAGAGAAATCAACCTTTCTCCTATTTTGATGATACCAACCAAACTAAGATAATTAAAGAGGAAGATGATGAGATACAGGAGCTACAGGTTCTTCCTGTTATCACCAATTCATTCTCATTACACAATGGGGATACAGAGTTCGAAATTGAAATCGATAATGCTGAAGAGAGTTCAAATGACAGTCATCCTTCTATAAGTCAAGTAAATATTCGAACTGATCTCAAAATTTTACTTCAACCATTAGATTTAAAAATATTGAAATATTTTCAATCAAAAGATAAAAATAATACAAAGATTGGAGATCCAAAATGTACTGCAACATCTCTACCCAACCAATCTAAAAGTCATAAATGTGATCCCAAAAGTTTGAATTCTGTGAGAAAGTCTAAACCTGATGCTGCTCCAAACCTCATCCCTAAGGTTAACCCTAAGCTTAAAAAAAGAAAGCTAGCGAGTAAATCTAAACCTGAATCTGAAACATCGAAACAATCTGTTCCCAAAACTAAGTTCAACTCTATAAATACTAATCAATGCATACATTGTAAACTCTCAACAGAATCCAAACTGGCTCTTCACCATCATCTCATGACGCATAAGAATATTTCATGCAATATCTGCTCCCAGGACGGTTTCAACATTATCACGATGAGGTAAAACAAGATATCACTACCCTTTTTTACATATCTATTGTTTGGTAGGAAACTAAACTTTTTTTCTTTCAGTTCTCATATCTGGAGTAAACATGAACTGTACTATTGCTATTACTGTGATATTACTATGCCTGATCGCCAGCTAATGAAGGTATTATATTATAGATTTGTACTATATCTCTATAATTTAAAAATACATTTCAATTTGATCAGGATTCAGTAAATAAAACTACATCTATAAATAAGACACATATAAATCTGGACTTATAACAACTACAAAATATTTAGGAACATTGTATTTCTGAGCATTCTGTAGAACGTCGTGTTTGCCATGACTGTCCACAGCTTCTTACGAGGTTTTCTATTAGGAAGCACAAGAAAGCCCATGAAGATGAAAGAAGGATGATAGAACTGAATAAAACCCCGACTGAATCTAATAAACAGGATCTAAAGAAATCCCCAGAAAACCCTGTACGGCTAAAGATCTGCAAGTTCTGTGATGAAAAACATAATCCTGACACCTCTAAGAAGCTGCATCTAGAATCCTGTTCTGTCAAGATGTTCTATGATGAATCTATCTTTACCTGCGCCAAATATAAATGGCAAAGGTTTGACATCTTCCCCAAAAAGTTAAAATTGGAATTTCATGGATTTGATGACAGCGATTTGGTTGGAGTAAAAAATCCCTATGATTTTTACTTTGCCAATGGGAAGAGTGCATTTAAAAAACTTGAAAGTAAAAAAGAGAAATTTATCCTTGGTTACAATCCATTCCCGGCCCAACCTAGGATAAAGAGTTGGCAGAGCTTTGCACAGATGTCAGACTCTCAAACCTTCAAGATAAGTATTCACAAGAAATCCAAAGGACTGGGTGTATATGGAGAAGATAAAAACCTTTCTGGGTTCTCCTGTTCCTTCAAATGCCCTGGTAAGAGTAAAATGTGTTTAAAGGAGATGGAGGAGCATTTGAGATCAGTTCATAATACAGCTCCGCGATTCTACTGTAAGCTATGCCAGGATAAGAACGGGTTGGAATCCTACTTCAAGTTTAACAACCATCTTCTACAAACCCACGGAGGTTTCTGTGAATCTCACAATGTTAGGTAAATCTTTTATCGATAAAATCATAGATTGTGATTCAATTATTGCTAAACATATTTAAATTTAATTTTAATTTAATCTTGTGCAGGTTCAGCACTGTTACTGAGTTCCATGAACACATGAAGAAGAATCATCTTATATTCCTGGAATTATGTTACGAGTGTGAGAAACTTTGTTGGAGTGAAGAGGAGTTCAAAAATCATGAGATGGTTTTTCATTTCAAGATATAAACTTCAATATAATTTTAATAATAGAAGGAATATTTTAGAATCTCAAAATCTACCGGATGATATTTATTTGAATTCAGAATAGTCTAAAGATATACTTTTCAGTTTGAAAATCACTAAATTTATTGGATTTACTTTAATAGGAAAAACATTATCTCTTTTCCTCACTGAACATAAGCTGTACATTTATTCGATCTTCATATATGTGTTTGTATTATTTATAAAAAATCTTTTTTGTGTAAATTTTAATTCTGTTAAGATGTATCTATTCTAATGATATGATTGTTGTTAATAAGTTTAAACTACTAAATTATTAAATTTGTTATTAATATTCTATGCAATTTATGTAAGTTTTAAATCTGATTCTATTTGTGTTTTGATAACAGAAAATGTTTATACTTACGTCCTCCATACAAATTAAATTAGCTGCACTTTAGTTTCTGAGCAAGTATTTATTTTGCAAGTATTTTCAAGTTTGCAAATTTGCAAAGTAAATCTATTTGCACATTTTTAAAGGGATATTTAACATTCCTTTGTTAGAAGTTTTAAAACAACTTTTTTAGGTCTGAGTTTTAACATCTTGGATTTTTTGGCCAAAATTAGGCCATCTGAGGCGCCGCAGGCTGCAATTGTGTCGAGAGATGTGCTCTTGGTTGGGCTAGGGGCCCGAGGGATGCGGCTAGAACAGGATAAGGGTCCAAGCCAGGGAGTAAGGAACAGAAGGGAGATATAACTGACGCGGTTCGCCCTGCCATATGATTATACATGCTTTGCAGACGGTAGTAAGTCAACACAACTGATATGAAATAAAAAAAGGAATTTATTCTGGTGAATATAAATCACAATATTATAATTAATTTACAATTTCCTAAATATAAATTCATTATTCATCCATTAATCAAATATGTACATTGAACTCATTAAAAAATCATGATTTTACATGAAAAATATTTTTATTTGATATGACACATCACACAATATTTGCGGTGAACATGCAGGATTAATTGAGTAGTTGTACTATTAAAGCAATTTCATAATAAGTGGTAGAACTGATAGGGAAAATATCTAAAAATACTTAATAAACCCCTTTCCCAGGAATTCTTAAGGCTAATTATGGAAACTAATTATCTTTTATTTATATAATATTATACATGTATGTAAAATAGGAAGTTGATTTTTAGACTCAAGTTAATAGTTCACACTGCTGAAAATGGACCAAAAAAAGTCAAAACACCTAAACTTTTTCTTTGGAATATATTAATATGCAGTCTACTGAATTCTAATCTCAATTTTCAGGAAATACCATCCAGTGAATTTTGAGTAAATTAATTTTTAAGATAATGTATAAATCAAGTGCATTTTCTGGACTAAAAACAAATGTATCTTTAGTTTTAAGATTTGATTAAGCTGATTCTAGTTTTTTTTTGCGTTTTTTTGAACTGTCAATGGCAGGGTAAATAAATTTTGTAAGTTGTCCTTATAACAGTCTAATTAAGACAAGTTTTAGCAAAAATTCAAAGCCATAAGTGAACTGTATGACTGTTTAAGTACTGCCTATACAAGGGTTTTTGAAGTGGAATCCTTAAAAATCACGTAAAAATGACTTTTTTAGGCCGTAACTAGTCAGTCAGGCAGGTGACTTTGGACTTTAATTTTGTACTACAATACGTCTTTTTACTGTTAATGAAAAGTTACAAAATTTGGGACCCTACCATAAACATTAAAAAAATATTGTAAAAAAGCCAAAAAGAAGCATTTTAAGTCCTTAAACGAAACTTACGTTTGATTTTAGACCTGTAAACGCACTGGATTGAGATATCTTTAAAATGGATTTGCGGAAAATTCCCTGGGTGGCATTTTCTGAAAATTGAGATTATAACTCAGTAATAGACTGCATATTAACTTCTTTTTAAGAAAAAGTTTAGGATTTTCAATTTCCACCCCCCCCCCCCTTCAGTTACGGCCCTGGATGCTGTGTTCTTCGGATGAGTCGTTTTAAACAATTTTCTCCTTATAGAAGCAACAGATAGAAGTAAGATAAGTGGTGATCACCATCGATAATTTTTCGACGTAAGGTCTTTCATTTTTCGCGAACACTCCTTATAATAAAGGATTTCAATTTTTTGTGAATGGAAAAGCTTTTTTGCCACAAGCTCAAATTTCCTAAGCCCTAGATTGCAACTAAATGTTGTAATATACCTGGAAACTCATACTATGAATTCTGTTAAATAAAATAATCAAAGTTACACCATTAGGTTGTATTACTCAAGTTTTGAGTAATGATATACAAACAGACATTACTAACTTGTATATATATAATTATATGTATATAGCATATATAGTACACATGTTTATATATAATATATGTATGCATAATTTTACACTAAGCACATGTCTCGCTAAAAAATATCAAGATTTATCGTAAACATACTAAATTGCTTAATTTTACTGTATATGAACATTACAATAAAAAATACATCAGCATTACATTCTTGTTCTCTGTTACAATTTATAAACAAAATTACCATTGCATGATTGTAAATTTAAAGGGAGTGTTCGCGAAAAATAAAAGGGGGTATAGGCTTACTGCGAAAAATAATCGCTTTTGATCGCTACTAATCTTACTTCTATCTGATGCGTCTATAAGGAGAAAATTGTTAAAAACGACATATAACGAAGAACGTAGCCTTAAAAATTCAGAAAGTTTCAATAACGACTCGTATCGTAAATAGTCAATTTAAATTCAAACAAATCATTCAGATATTGCAACCTAAAGTCATCGATTATTTTTCGACGCATTTGTATATAGTTAATATTTCATTATTACTCCTTTTAAACTTAAGCTAAAAACAAGCGCGTTGCATTTTTATAATATATATGTGTCTAGGGCTACAAAAAAGTTTAAGTAAGTTGGCAGGTAAACCCAAAAGCCAATGCGTTGCCAGGGGCGTACGAGAGCATTTGTGATGGGGGGCACATTTTGCGCTGCGCGCGCGCAAAATTTTGTTGTGCCCCCCCTTAGAAACTACAATGTTTTGAAAAAAATATTGATATCTTTTTTAACTATGTAAACTTAAATTTATGTAATTTTCTTAAGGGGGGGGGGGCACAAAACCAGGCAATCCCTCTTAATACTGTGGTGTAAGCTTCAAGGGATGAAAAATATAGATGGAAACGTTTCTAAAAAAATATTTATATTTCCATAGGATTGATACATATTGTATAATAAATTATGATAAAAAATTTATATTTACATTGCAGGCAGTATTGGGGGGGGGGGCACAAAACCAGGCAATCCCTCTTAATACTGTGGTGAAAGCTTCACGTGATGAAAAATATAGATGTAAACGTTTCTAAAAAAATATCTATATTTTCACAGGATTGTAGATTGTAGAATGTAGATTGTAGAATGTAGATTGCCTAAGGAAGATGTAATGTTAAAAGAACTCCCCCCCCATGAGTCCCCCCCCTCAGAGGGGGCACGCGTAACAAGTATCATGAATCCAGTATCCTATTGTTGTATTTAGTATCCTATTTTGAATAATTTAGCGCCAAATATGTCACACATGTTTAAACAATAAACTGTTTAGAAACTAGGTTAGCAACAATATTATATGTAGGATCTGACAAGCATGGTATTTAACAGATTTGTATTCTGTATATTGTTTTAAATCATCAATATGTCTGATTGTAAAATATCATAATGAGTATATAAAAACCAACGGATTCTCAATCAATGTACTATTACATATTTGACACTTTTAAGATACAAAAAGTTCCAAGAAATTCAAGATTTATGCTTTCTATTTTTGTTCCTATTCCTAACTGTGTGTCCTTAGATCCTAAATCCCTGTCTTAGATTTTGTTTATTGTTCCTTAGATTGTGTATTTCATTTATTGTTCTTATGCTCTTAGTGCATGCATGGAACTCATATTTTTTTCTTGTTCCAAGCTATTCCAAGCGTATTATCAAAGCTTTATAAAATAAGAAATTAGAGGTACACAAAAAAATAAAATATAAAAAGAATTGTATAAAATAGAAGATAAAAGATACTAGATGGACAAGAATACATGAGAAAAAGAAAATGTAATTGCGTAACACGTGTATAATAGTATATGACAAATACGCGCAGATTCTTGAGTTTGAAACATCTCGAGATTTCGAGGGATATGGGCCACTGAATGCGCATGCGTAATAACGTCTGTTTAGTGTGTGTAATACAGTGTGAATGATACGCGCAGTTTCGTAGGTCTGAAGATGATCTGACAATTTTTTTTTCCAATGCTGAAACTGTGCGCGTTTGTGCGTGCGCAAAAACACACCATTTTAGTTCAATAGAGAAAATTGGAATTTTAAAATGAAACATATTCTTTATTAATACGCGCAAACTCACGCTGTTTTTGAATAATAGACAGAAATTTTCAATTTTATATAGCGCAGTTTCGTACATCTAAAGATGGTCGGCCAACTTATTTTTACAAGGCTAAAACTGTGCGCGTTTGTGCGTGCGCAAAAACACACAATTTTAGTTCAATAGAGAAAATTGGAGTTTTAAAATGNACGATGTAATTATACTGAATTAGAATACATGCGTAATTTCAAGTGACCCTCCATTTATAGAATGGCATGTCCGATGTACCTTTGAAACCTTCATTTCTCCATCGTTTCTGAAGCAAGAAATGCGCGAGTCACTTTTGTAGAGAAACCACAAATAAAAATATTCAGTTTTCAAAATGAGAAACATGGATGTTTATGCAATACTTGATCAGACAAAGCTTTGAAGGGTATTGTTGGGATACAGAATATATTTTATTTCTTTTCTTAATCTTTTAGTTTGGATGAGTGAAATGCAATGCAATGTAGAATGTATATTGCTTGAGGAAGGGAAATGCAAGCAGATGTAATATTAAAAGACACCCCATGAGTGCCCCCCTCAGGGGTTTGGGGCACGCGTAGAGGGGGCCGAGGGGCTCGACCCCCGCTCATACACCCCCTGATGAAAATAGAAGGATAAAATAAATGAATATTTTATCACACAGAAGGATAGCAAAGAGTAAATTTGGGGAGAAGAAAGACAAAGATATGAAAGATATGAATAGATAATCTTTCTTCTCTCTTTTTATTTCATCCTTCCTTTCTATTTCTTGTCTCTTCAATTCTACTTTCTCTTCTCAATGTTTACATTTTCCCCTTCTTTTATTTTTTCCTTCTTGTATTTTCTTTCTTTATTCTTATACTTAATATACACTGTTGTCAATCATTAACACTAAGACCCCCCCTCCCCCTCATGTAATGTCGTCTTCAACCTAAAGCTCCTCTCGGAGACGAAACCAAACCAAACAATTTCAGCCCTTTACTATACTTATATAACTAACTAAAGATAGATCTCCGCGCACACCTCAACTTGATGACCCCAATTTTTTTTTTTTGAGGCAAGAAACACCAATACTAAAGAGATAGACACCGTTCTAGTAAGCGAATTTAATTTTTAAAACAAATGAATTTTTCGTGAATGATTGTGTCGTTCATAATGTACGATGAACGAACGACTTGAATTGTTCAGAGAAAATAAAAAATTATCTTTATTTAAAAACGAACGACAAAAACTAACGATTTAAAATCTTTAACGAATGTTCGTTTTTGGATTAGCTAGTCCGTTATTGAAGTCATTTTGACAACTTTTGAAAGAACGATCGTTTCTTATCAAATTTTTTTTATTTTACTGAAGAAAATTTTTGAAAATTTTTTCGCTTTTTAAGTTTTTACTGTACGATTTTTGTTTTCAAACTTTAAAAAACTATAGTTTTTTTTTCACTTAAGAACATTTAAAGAAAACAATGGATATTTTACTGAACGAATACTTTTAGGAGAAATCGATTGTTGTCTACTAAACAAATGATTTCATTAAACAATCATTCCATTAGAAAACGAAATAAGATGGAAAATTAACGCAAATTCTAAAAACTAACGAATTCAAATTTGTTCTGGACGACTGAAAAATCCCGCAAACTGAGTGTTTAACGAATGATTGCGCCCATCTCTAGAAACATATGAACATAATATATAATCAGATTAATTTTTTTTTTGTAAATATAAAGGAGTCCTTTTTTGTTTACGTTATTTTTCCACTTGTGCTCAGTTCTTCTTATAATTTCTAGAACTCTGTATGAGAATAGTTTCTATAACTCTGTATGAAAATAATTTCTAGAACTCTGTACGAGAATAGTTTCTAGAACTCTGTATGAGAATAGTTTCTAGAACTCTCTATGAGAATAATTTCTAGAACTCTGTACGAGAATAATTTCTATAACTCTGTATGAGAATAGTTTCTAGAACTCTGTATGAGAATAATTGCTAGAACTCTGTATGAGAATAATTTCTATAACTCTGTATAAGAATAATTTCTAGAACTCTGGATGAGAATAATTTCTAGAACTCTGTATGAGAATAATTTCTAGAACTCTGTACGAGAATAATTTCTAGAACTCTCTATGAGAATAATTTCTAGAAATCTGTACGAGAATAATTTTTAGAACTCTGTATGAGAATAATTTCTAAAACTCTCTATGAGAATAATTTCTAGAACTCTCTATGAGAATAGTTTCTAGAACTCTGTATGAGAATAATTTCTAGAACTCTGTACGAGAATAATTTCTACAGCTCTGTACAAGAATAATTTCTAGAACTCTGTACGAGAATAATTTCTAGAACTCTGTACGAGAATAATTTCTAGAACTCTGGACGAGAATAATTTCTAGAGCTAGGTACGAGAATAATTTCTAGAAATCTGTGCGAGAATAATTTCTAGAACTCTGTACGAGAATAATTTCTAGAGCTCTGTACGAGAATAATTTCTAGAACTCTGTGCGAGAATAATTTTTAGTACTCTGTACGAGAATAATTTCTATAACTCTGTACGAGAATAATTTCTAGAACTCTGTATGAGAAACATCTCTAGAACTCTGTACAAGAATATTTTCTAGAACTCTGGACGAGAATAATTTCTAGAACTCTGTACGAGAATAATTTCTAGAACTCTGTACGAGAATAATTTCTAGAACTCTGTACGAGAATAATTTCTAGAACTCTGTACGAGAATAATTTCTAGAACTCTGTACGAGAATAATTTCTAGAACTCTGTACGAGAATAATTTCTAGAACTCTGTGCGAGAATAATTTCTAGAACTCTGGACGAGAATAATATTCTGTACGAGAATAATTGCATGATAAACCATGTGTACACTAGCTGTGCAATGTGGATTCCCATGAATAACCAAGATACAACCTGAAGCTGCATGCCTGATAATCACAGATTTAACAAATTACACAAAATACACAGATTACAAAGATTAGACAGATTACATAGATTACAAAGATTACAAAGATTACAAAGACTACACTGATTACAAAGATTACACAGATTACACAGATTTCAGCGATTGCACAGATTACACAGATTTCAGCGATTGCACACATTACACATATTTTACAAATTTAGCAAATTACACAGAATTTACAGATTTCACAGATTTAACAAATTATAGATTACTCGGATTACACAGATTACTCGGATTACACAGATTACTCAGATTACACAGATTACACAGATTACGCAGATTTCACAGATTAAAAGGCTGCACATGCATAGGTTGCACATATTGCACCGATTAACATATATACAGTTTACACAGATTTAACAGATTTAACAAATTAAGGAGATTAAAGAGATTACACAGATCACACAGATTTCAATGATTTCACAGATTTCACAGATTTCACAGATTACACAGAAAAACTGAGCTTCAATTGAATACTTAGCCTTATAAGATTAAAATCATGTGATATACTATATTACACTAAAAACATGAGTGGAGATAGATTAACTATGTTATATCTATTCTCGCTAATCTTATAAATGCATACATTAAACTTTAACTGTGCAGAAAATACAAGATATGATGTCTTAATCATGTGATATAGATATGACGTAGGAATTGTAATTACTTCAGTTTACAGAGTAACTCCGTATTGATTATTATGAGAGAGTAAACCTGAAACCCTGTGTTAATATAACCAGGGGGATGGTCCCCTTGAAAGGAAGTGACCGGCTATGTAAGGTAATTGAACTGAGTATGCAGTGTTGTCGAAAAATTCTTTAGGATTCATTTGAGACATATTTCACTTTTTAAAGATCTGTAAATCCTGAGTTTGAGCGTAAATTCGGCGTTCAAAACTCCTAATTTGGGGGTGGATACGCTTTCAGAATTAGTTTTTTTTTAAATTATTAATCTAATTAGATGGCTAGGAACATATTTCACAAAAGAAATTTGTCAATAATCAATGCTAAAATCGATTATTTCGTTTTCATTATTATATTGAATTTCTAATTTTCTTTGAATTTATTCGCAGATTTCTTCAAATTCTTCAAATGTGGTCTTTTCAATAATAGTTATAGAAAATCTGCGAACATCTTTGTGAATAACGAGAAACTAGAATAATGAGATAATAGAAACTAATAATTGAACAAGATTACTTATTTTCGATGATAAGATTAATTTTTATTTTCTCAAAATGTTCCTAAACATGACATCTGTAGTTTATTGTAGAATATTTTACATTTTATGTCGTCGTTAATTAATAATTTAAGAAAACTAATTCTGAAAGCGTATCCACCCCCAAATCAGGAGTTTTGAACGTCGAATTTGCGCTCAAACTCAGGATTTACAGACTTTTAAAAAGTGAAATATGTCTTAAATGAATCCTAAAGAAGTTTTCCACAACACTGCGTCCTCAGTTCAACTACCTTACATAGTCGATCACTCCCTTTAATTTGGGATTGATATATAGCTTGTTGTATAGCTAAGCTTGCGTCCTTGTGTGGCATTTGAAGCACTAATACCCTGTGTTGATATAACCAGGTTGGATTGTCCCCATCATTGGGGATCAATATATAGCTTGTTGTAAAGCTAGGCTTGCGTCCTTGTGTGGCACTTAGAGCATCGGATCTTCCCCATCATTTAAGATTGATATTTATATATACATAGCGTGTTTGATAGCTTCGCTTGTGTCCCTGTGTGGCATTTAGAGCCTAGGATTCAGTCCTGGTTGAGTTTGATAGCTGACGGGTCGTACATGGGTAGATACCTTCGAGAACTTGTTATGGAGTAGGTGTTTACTACAGCTAATAATTTACAGCTACTCTTTGTTTCCATGTTTATGTGTATTAATATTCAAAAATTTAAATCGAAAGTTGTCTAGATTGTATTGATATATGTGATGACTGGTGATACAGTGTAATTCATGAAAATGGGATATGCTGAACAGCGAATTGTATAGTAACACATTTAAACAATCCCTTTTCTGGTCCTATCTCAACTATCTATGGTTAGTCGGACTCGGGACACCTTAGTTTTAAACAATTTCAAGAATTTGAAAACCGTGCAACAATAATTTCTAGAACTCTGTGCGAGAATAATTTCTAGAACTCTGTACGAGAATAATTTCTAGAGCTCTGTACGAGAATAATTTCTAGAACTCTGTGCGAGAATAATTTCTAGAACTCTGTATGAGAATAATTTCTAGAACTCTGTATGAGAATAATTTCTAGAACTCTGTACGAGAATAATTTCTAGAACTCTGTACGAGAATAATTTCTAGAACTCTGTACGAGAATAATTTCTAGAACTCTGGTATTTTTTATACTGATTAATAAGTAATTTTGAGAAAAAAATAGATAAAATATAAAAGAGAGTTTACTATAAATATTGCACTATAGTTCCGCCTGTTGACTTTTGAATGCATATTGTTGGCATATTCCTAAAACTGTTTTAAATACCACAAATGATACATCGAGTCCAAATATATAAAATACTGGGACTCCTTATTATCCATGGACTATACTGTATGAAAACCCAACATAGCATGTGTATACTACATGGAGATCCAATATAACAAGGAAACTGTATGGAGTCCCAATATACCAATTACTACCGGGAGTCCCAATATTCCAAGAATACTATATGGAGTCCTAGGATACTACTTAAAGTTCTGATAAACCAAGTATGCTAATGGAGTCCTTATATACCAAGTATGCTACATGGAGTCCTAATTTACCAAGGATACTATATGGCGTCCCAATATACCATAACTTGTAATTACGTCTGTTAAAACCTTCCCAAGTAACAATTTTACGGAAAATCCGCGGAAATTCCCAGAAATCTTTCCCAGGAAAATCTGGTGAAAATGTCCACAGCTATTTCGAGGAATTTCTAGTAACCCATTCCGAGGATCCAGGTCCGCGGAATTTCTTGTAACCCATTCCGAGGAAATTCTCATAACTCTATCCAAGGAATTTCTTGTAACCAATTCCAGGGTATTTCTTGTTACCAATTATGCAGAAAAACTGGAGAAAATGTCGACAAAATTTGTGGAAATTCTTGGTAATTTCCAGAGAAAAGTTCTTCAGAACCAATTCCTGGGAATTTCCTGGGAACTATTCCCAAGATTTTCTCAAGAGTTCCTCAGGAATATCTTGAAATATTCTCAGCATATTCCTGAGTAAATTCAATAACCAGGGCTTAGGTCCAATAGAAGTGAATAACTTAACAACTATATTGCCCCTCCAACCTTTAAGAAAAATAACCATCTTCTTAAGTCAGAATGCTATAGTCGTTTTTGATCTTACTGAAGTTGTCATGTATTTTGTTTATTCAGACAACTGAATTGTAAAGAAAAAATCAAAACTTTTATTTTCAAAATATCAACATAGAAATTATATTACATGGAGTTCCAATATAACAAGGATACTATATGGAGTCCCAATGTACCAAGGATACTATATGGAGTTCTAATATTCCAGGCATGCTACATGGAGTCCTTTTTTAAAGTGAGAATTTGAGTTATATTATATTAATGAATCAATAAATCAATGGATTTAGACTACAAGTCCAAAGTCAGCAGCACATGCACATGCATGCAATACCTTTCTCTAAATCTGATAAAGAAAAGTATCAGTTTACCCTGGGAGTATGTAGTTTTTATTACTTTTAATGCTGAAAATGCCTAGTTTTTATTTAACAAACTAAATCTCTATTACGACCCATTAATGAGGCCTGAAAAGGAATTTGGTTCGTTTTCTTTTAATAATATTATGAAAATTTTGAGATATTTACAATGTTTTGGTAAATTCTAAAAATACGTCGAATCCGTCTTCATTGCACTTTTTTATATTTTTGGAAAGAATTGAAGCACTCTTGTAAAGTTGGCTAGTTCCTCCTTCTACCATGATCAATACAAGATAATAATGATAAATATTATAAAACCAAACAGTTCCAGTGTAACCAGTACACAAATAAGCTAAGAATAGTAAATAGTTGTCATACATCTATTAACTATCATTTTCATACTTTTCTGTTAGAAAATACAAGTAATTTTTGAAGTCAAAGGAATATAATATTGCATACAACTTCAAGCCCACTGAAATATGTTCCTGATCGAGCCCAGAATGTTCAAAACCCTCTTGTCAAAAGTTTATTCAGAAAAAAACGAGGGATTTAAATTAATTTCGCAGATTTTTTCGATACTTTCCGAAATACATACATTAGAATTGCCTGAATGCCTTTTTATACTATAATTTATGACTAAATCTATAATTATAATTAAAGGAAGAACAAGTTGTTCAAGGTAATTTGGGCTGAATTCCATTCTGATTCAATGCATTTTGAGTTCTAATTAACAAAGAGAAATTTTTTTTCCTGGGACAATCTATCAGATCTTAGTAAAATGTTATTCAAGAAACAATTGACATTTTGATGTCCCATTGGAGCATGGACAGTTCCGATTTTACAAGAACTATTAAATTCAAGAATGAATAATTTATAAGATGAAGGAATCGATGATTTTGTTTTGAAATGATAAATATATTTTGTAATGAATATAGATGGGGGGGGGGGGTTCCACCCCCCCTTATGGTTTTGCCCTTAGAGTTGAGATAGTGGAGTGAAATACAAAGCTATAGTCCAACTTTTCAAGGCCTGCTCATTAAACAAAAAATTAAACCTCTAACTTTAATGGTTATAGGGTACAAGGAAGGATTTTGAAAAAAAGCTCAAAAAGTAAGTTGAAAAAATTTTCAGAATAATTATTTTTACTTTTAACAAATTTTAACATTTAACAAATGTTATTGAATTCATTTTTCAAGGCCTTTTCAAATATCTAAGTATAATCCCTGAAGCTTAATTAATAAAAAAGTTATTAACCATTTCTGATATTTTTAAACACCGACCCGCCTTTTGACCATTCTCCACCCTACCATTTGTTTATGCGTTCAAAATTTAGGGATTAGAAACTTTGAGTTTGTGACAAAGACTTAATCCCTTTACCTGTTTTACGTTCCTTATTTTGAGTAAGGCATTTTTTCTTTTCTAGGAGTCTTTGTTTTTGTATTTAATATCTTAATTCCTTCAAAAAACTAGAAAATTGGATAAATACGATTAAATAAATTGAGAAAATTATTGTAGCAAAATGGGAACATTTTTGCCTCGAAATCTTAGGGGGGTGTGAAGGTCATGCCGCCCCCCCCCCCTGTATCCGCCCCTGCTTCTTTATTGTATGCAAGATCTCGCTATTCACTCATTTTTTGACTCACCCTGTGTATGTACATGATTTTTTCATTACTGAGGATAGTAAGGATTGTTGAATAGTATCCTAGTATTCGATGTAAATGTGTTCAAATGTTATCATATAAAGTACACATTTTGTGTCTTAAATGTCAAGTTTAGATGGAAACCAATATTAGAAGAGCTGAGAAAAAGATAGAAAAAACAAAAAAAGGGAATAGAATATTACAAGAGGAAAGTTTGGAGGGTAAAATAAGTGGAAAATGATAGAAACTAAGATGAGCATGAAGATAAGTTATAAGAATTATACAGTATACCTGAAGATAAATGAAAATGAGGGGCGTACAAGAGCATTTGTGTAAGGGGGTCACAAGCGCGCAAAAAAAATTTTATGCCCCCCCCCCTTGGCATCATTGTGCCCCCCCCCTTAAAACCCCTTTTTTGAAAAAATGTTGATACCTTTNTGGCACGGGGGGGGGGCACAAAATCAGGTAATCCCTCTTAATAGTGTGGTGTAAGCTTCAAGAGATGAAAAATATAGATGGAAATGTTTCTAAAACATTATTTATATTTTCATAGGATTTTTACATATTGTATTATAATTTATGATATCAAATATATATTTACACTGAAGGCAGTATAGATTAAAGCTTTTTTTAATGAAACCTTTTTAGTTAAGGGCAAAAGTGAGATTTTAAAGTATTTTTTCTATACGATGTAATTATACTTAAATAGAATACATGCGTAATTTCAAGTGACCCTCCACTATAGAATGGCATGTCCGATGTACCTTTGAAACCTTCATTTCTCCATCGTTTCTGAAGCAAGAAATGCGCGAGTCACTTTTGTAATATGTCATATGAAGAGATAATCTTTCTTCTCTCTTTTTATTTCATCCTTCCTTTCTGTTTCTTGTCTCCTCGATTCTACTTTCTCTTCTCAATATTTACATTCTTTTTTTCCCTCTTTTATTTTTTCCTTCTTTCATTTTCTTTCTTCATTCTTATGCTTAATATACACTGTACTTTCTACTTTTGATTATTTAGTTTTTAAGATTATAGATTTTTTACGAAATTTTATGCTATGTGAGCAAACAAAATTAATTTTAAAGAAAAGACCTTAAATTATATGGTAGATTTTGTCATTTTTCTGGCTTAAGAAAACAAAGTGTTCAATTCTGACACGATAATCACTATTGTTTTGTTTGTTTTGTTATATATTTGACTGTCACTTTAACGGAGAAAACACATAAATGAAAAAAAGCGTGAAAATAAAGAGATAAATCATGAATATCTCATTTGTTCTTGATAAGATAAAGGTTTGAAAGGTAGGGTTGTGAATCGGATTGTGAATCGGACTATATATGTATGGTTAACTTGAAATTATGTTATTGTGAAAAAGGCAAAGTAACAAATATCAAAAATAGAATCATAAAAAGGAAAAAAAAAATGTGAAATAAGAAAAAGAAAAATGAGATAAATGAGAGTTTAAACAAGAAATACATAAAATAGAAAAATACATTAGAAAAATACATAGAAATATAACAGAAGAAGAAAAAGAAAACAGAAAGAGCTGCAAATTAATAAAGAATAAAGAAATTAAAACTAACAGAAAACTAAATGATCGTATTATCAAAGCTTTATAAAATAAGAAATTAGAGGTACACAAAAAAAATAAAATATAAAAAGAATTGAATAAAATAGAAGATAAAAGATACTAGATGGACAAGAATACATGAGAAAAAGAAAATATAATTGCGTAACACGTGTATAACAGTATATGACAAATACGCGCAGATTCTTGAGTTTGAAACATCTCGAGATTTCGAGGGATATGGGCCACTGAATGCGCATGCGTAATAACGTCTGTTCAGTGTGTGTAATACAGTGTGTATGATACGCGCAGTTTCGTAGGTCTGAAGATGATCTGACAATTTTTTTTCCCAATGCTGAAACTGTGCGCGTTTGTGCGTGCGCAAAAACACACCATTTTAGTTCAATAGAGAAAATTGGAATTTTAAAATGAAACATATTTTTTATTAACACGCGCAAACTCACGCTGTTTTTGAATAATAGAAAGAATTTTTCAATTTTATATAGTGCAGTTTCGTACATCTAAAGATGGTCAGCCAATTTATTTTTACAAGGCTAAAACTGTGCGCGTTTGCGCGTGCGCAAAAACACACAATTTTAGTTCAATAGAGAAAATTTGAGTTCTAAAATGAAATATATTTATATTAATACGCGCAAACTCACACTGTTTTTGAATAATAGAAAGAATTTTTCAATTTTATATAGCGCAGTTTCGTACATCTAAAGATGGTCAGCCAATTTATTTTTACAAGGCTAAAACTGTGCGCGTTTGTGCGTGCGCAAAAACACACAATTTTAGTTCAATAGAGAAAATTGGAGTTTTAAAATGAAATATATTTATATAAATACGCGCAAACTCACGCTGTTTTTGAATAATAGAAAGAATTTTTCAATTTTATATAGCGCAGTTTCGTACATCTAAAGATGGTCGGCCAATTTATTTTTACAAGGCTAAAACTGTGCGCGTTTGTGCGTGCGCAAAAACACACAATTTTAGTTCAATAGAGAAAATCGAAAGTTAAAAATGAAATATATTTACATATTTCATTTTTCGAAAAATTTTATATTTATATATATATATATGGAATATGCAGTATGTTCACGAAAATAGATGACATGTTTTAGTTCTTATAAAAGGAATATAAAAGGAAATTTATACCTATGTACTGACACACTTGAGATTGTGAAGTAACGATATATAAAATCAGTATTCAAACATTAACAGATGCTTAGTCTTGTAAAGAGAAGTAAGACAGTTAACCTAGCTATGCAAGCTATGTTACTATACTTATTTAACTAACTAAAGATAGATCTCCGCGCACACCTCAACTTGATGACCCGAATTTTTTTTTTTTGAGGCAAGAAACACCAATACATCCTGACTTGGGTTCTATCTAAGCCCGAGTTTGGGTTTTAGTCGGGTTTAAGCTTTTAAAATCTCATCTCAGGAGTAACACAATATTAAATTGATATGATTGTGCAGACTTAAATATAGTGAACAATCACAGCTTAGCTTTATTAATAATAAGTAATGACAATAACTTATGTTTAGATTTTTAAAACTTCAATGTTTGTTTTGTTTTCATGAATCATGGTGTATTTTATATTTCTAAAAAAGGGAAAAATGCCACCATCCTTTTTCACTATAATTAAGCCCGCCTTATTCTGTTGCATTAAACGTGTTAAATCAACCATGTTTTGTTTACACTAGACGGATGGTAAGGTAAAGACTAGATCCGCATCCATGTACTGGTTTGGATCATGTAACTTTAAACTATAATGTGTACCTGGTATCAAGTTGTCTGCCACCATGGTTTGAAACCCATATACTTGTAAATCCTGCATCTAGAGCCCTCTTTAAAATATTATATTTACATTTAGGGTTCCTTAATGGGAGTGTTTGCAAAAATGAAAGAGGGTATAGACTTAGTCAAGTTTGGACTCGATTGCTAAAAAATATCACTTCTTTCTTAAGCGTCTATAAGAAGGAAAGGGTTAAACGCGCATAATCTCACGGATTCCAGAAATGTTATTGATACACTGAATCAAATCAAATCATAAAAAAATCATTTTATGCAGGGATGGATTAAGGCTCCTAAATGAGGGTTTGAGTTTCAAGTCTTCCCAAAATGGGGTTTTTCAGCCCGATCTTGATCAGTTGCGCTCGAGGGAAGGATTGAGAAAACCGATTAATTGATTAAAATTTTGTCTTTGTTATTAAAAATTGATATGAATATTTTTGAAAGTTACATTCCTGCTCTTATATTAATTTCAAATTTCAATTATGAATTCTAACCTTTGCATCATCTGGTCGACAGATCCCCTGAAAATATCATTTTCAATTATTTGCTAGATATCAAAATTTAAATTATATAACACATACTATGGTTTATATTACATCTTAATGTGAGTATTTTTTACAACAATTGAATAACTTAATTAAGTTTTTCTGTCTCTAGGAGTTCGAAGTCCTTTATGTCAACACAAAGAAATTGCTGACCTAAATTAAATTATTTTCAACTCACTTTTTTTCAATTCGTGACTTTGAGAATCAATTTCACTGGAAAGTAGACAGAAAGATTTACTGGTGAGACTTTATGAGCTTGTAGCTCCTAGCTCTAGTTTTGATTTAGTGCAGTATGAAAAAAGCAAATTTACCCTCTAAATATTAAGGAATTCAAAACAGTTTTATAGCTCTTGAATAAGAGGAAGAAAACGTATGGGATTTCAATCTGACATACAATTTTGCTAGACGTGTTGAGTGACTAAAATCAAAGCTATTATAGAGTTGAACCTTTATAGCTTTAGGTCCATCCCACTCCGAACAAAGCCATTCCGCATCTTTCCAGCTGAAGGCAGGATAAAGCTGACTAAAGAGAAAATAATATTATTTCCTTCCGTTGTAATTAGAGATGTTATTTACTTATTCGAAAGTAAACATTTTTATTGTTCAAATAAATCCAGTTGAATTATCCTATTTTCAATTTGTTCTAAACCAAATGACACTTTAATGTCGTCTCCTACTTGAGAAGTTACAAAAATAATTAATTACATTCTTTTAAAGTAAACAAACAACAATATTACAAGAGCCTAAAAATACAAAAAAATTATTTTATTGTTTAAAGGTTTTTAAGTATCGAACGTTTTACATTCTAGTGTTTACAAAAACATCTTAACCATTCTTAAAAATATCTTAAGGACCCAGCTTTGCATGGAAATTCTATTAAAATACACGATATTTGAAGCAATTTTTGGTTTGTTTGAATTCGAATTAACTCCAAAAACAGTTTTAATCTAACATTTTTCGGAAAACCCCTCAGGAGAACAGAAATATCTGCAGATTATTTTGAAGCTTTATAATTTACAAATAAGATATAAATGCAGTTCTGCAATATTCAAAAGCAAAACCCATTACAAAAAGTTCCAAAACAAGCAAATTTTATTCTTTTTGTTATTTTTTTCGAATCTTTTCGAATCTTCTATATCTAAATTAATTTTTTCCTTTTAAGGCATTAAAAGTGGCAAGTTAATTTTCGACCTAAATCCTAGTAATATTCATTACATTACACACAGTGTAATGCAAAGTGATGTATTACATTACACAAGGTGTAATGTAATGTAATTTATATAATGTGTAAAACACTTCAAAACTATTCTATAATGTATATTGTAAGGTGATAAGGAAATGTGTCAGTAGCAATAAGTCAGATTATATATATAAGATAATGTAAAAAACAATGCAGTACTTATAATATACAATCTATAAAGTGTAGAAGTAAAAACAATATACTCCACTAAATACAAGGGGTAGGTAAAATAAGTCAGATTATATATATAAGATAATGTAAAAAAACAATGCAGTACTTATAATATACAATCTATAAAGTGTAGAAATATAAACAATACACTCCACTAAATAGAAGGGGTAGGTAAAATTTAAGCTTTATGACTAGTAAGACTTTGAGACCTCGGAGCACCTATTTTTATTTATATGAAATATAATGAAAACCACAATTAATTTATAGACATTGACTTATCAGAAATTCTAAACATTTTTATTTTTCGCAATAACTGTTCAATACCAGGAGTAATGATTAAAAACATTTAAGATTTGAAACTTAAGTAAAATATACTTAAGTTGGATGTGAGCTTGTGCAATAATAAAAACAATATATTTTCTTGTGTAATCAAGATTAAACGTAAAGCAGTACAAATAAGATACAATCTGTTTGGTGTAAGATGGAAAAAATGTTGCAGTACAAAAAAAAAAGAACCATTATAATGTAAAACAGAAAATGGTGCATTACCTTTACTGTACTGTAATATAAGGTAATGACAAGAATAAAAAACAATATTTAAAGTTTAGAAAAAATTGGTACAAATAAAAGATACAAGTACAACATAAATACAATAAAGTGTAAGATAAAGAAAATGTATCCATGCAAAATTTTGGTAAGTATCAGGGCTAAATTTAGAACGGTCTCAGACTTTTCAGTCCTCAACCAAATTGTAAAACGTTTATGTCAAAATACATTATTATTATTATCTATTTAGTATAATTATTGCAGTACAAATAAGATATAACACAGTCATAATCAGAAAGACCCTGAATTAAGGTGGAGGGGCACGAAACGTATTAATATCCGGGAAAACAATGCTAAGTTATGTTTAAACATAACTTAGCATTGTCGTAGGAGGCTGATTTTTGCATGCGAACTTAACATTTTGCCTATTACAAGCATTTTTTGGTTTGAAATGGAACCTGAGCAAAAGTGCTTGCGCACTCGTGCTTTTAGTAAAAACATACGATTTTTTTTCCTCCAGTAAATCAATCTTAACTTCATAAAATGCACTTGAACATTTATCCCAACACTCTGGAAACAAATCTGCGCTCAAAAATTCACCTTCAAAGCCTTAAATGCGCAATAAAAGAAAATATCTTTGAATTCTTCTGTGCTGAGTTTGGCTTAAAGGGAGTGTTCGCGAAGAATGAAAGGGGGTATAGGCTTAATGCGATAAAAAAGCGCGTTTGATCGCTACTAATCTTACTTCTATCTGTTGCGTCGATCTATAAGGAGAAAATTGTTAAAGACGTCTCATACCGAATAACATGGCGTCCATACAAATTGAGAAAATTGCAACATATGACTTAGACCGTAAAAAAATCCATTTAATTTCAAACAAATCATTCAGATATTACACCCTATAGTCATCGATTATCTTTCGCCACATTTGTATATATTTGATATTTCATACTAGTTTTGATTTTGCTTTTTTAAATAATATTTAGCTTACAACTTGTTTCCGAACATTCCTGGAAAATAGGAAAATGTCGTCTTCATTACCAAAAATCCTCGAAACAGGAATAAATGTAACTCTTCGATCATAACAATTAAAACATATTATGAAAAATCAAGTCGTATGTTGCAATTTTCTCAATTTGTATGGACACTACGTTCTTCGTTATGAGACGTCTTTAACAATTTTCTCCTTACAGACGCAACAGATAGAAGTAAGATTAGTAGCGATCAAAAGCGTTTTTTTATCGCATTAAGCCTATACCCCATTTCATTTTTCGCGAACACTCCCTTTAAGTTAGAATAACTTTACAAATATGATTAATGAAACTATATATTAACAAAAAAACCCTAGTCCCGGCAATTTTAAAATGTGCATTTAAAATTAAATATGTAAAGTCGTCTGATTAACTGTAAATTAATTCCAGGTCTTTCTCATTATGAATGCATATAGTATATAAGAAAAAGATCATTGTAGTACAAATAAGATTTTAAAAAATAATAAAAAGTAAAAAACAAAATTAACATAGTAATAAAAATTAAATTAAATATATAAAAGTTTAAAATTGAAATCCAACATTGCAATGAAATTAGAAAAATTTATAAAAGTACTCGATATAGAAAAAAACTTTAATGCGATACTAAAAAGGCAAAATTTAAATATATTCAGACTGCTGTAAAAAGTTTTACTAATTTTTAAGATTGGATAGACTTTAAAGTGTTCCAACGAATTGGTCTTTGATTTCACCAATTCTTTTATACTTTTTTGCAGCCCTAGACTCTCTTTTGCTCATTACTGTAAAGCATTTGTTTTTATCTTTAGTTTATAAAGGAGTAATTGGCAATATGCTAATGATTTATGTGCAATAGTTTGCGACCTTTGAATCTTAGTGTCTACTAGGATATATTTGGTAAAATTCTTGACTCTTTTTGTAATTTAAAGTAATTTAAAACATTACTAAAATATAAAGAAAAAACATCTATTTTTGAAATTCCTCTGTAATACTATAGAAAATAAGAATTCCTCTATTTGTAGTGTAAGGGCAAAGATAATATTTCATGAGCAGAGGAAAAGTTTCAAACTTTTTATTTTACAGGTAGATGTTTGACACAAGATTAGGATTACTCTCACAACTGGNACTGAAGGTGTTCAAAATCGTTTGTTTTTTATATTTGTTTTTTTATTTCCACAGGCAACGCCGGGCACTTCAGCTAGTTTCCAATAAGCTTTAAACGTTTTCCTTTTCTTGAATTTACTGTCCCAGCAGTTCGTCCATTTTCGTAAAACAAAAAATATCTTGCTTTTAATAAAGCCAATCTTAAATACAGAAAGAAAAAATGGAAGCCAGTAAAAAACTTACATATTTGATATCAAAGTGAATTATTGCAATGCATTCAATTTTACCAAAATTTAATAATTTACATTTATGATTGGTTTATTTCAAATATTGAAATATTATTTTAAACCCAAATGAGAAATTGGAATAAATTTTGATTTCATTTTAGTATTTGAAAATAATATTCATTTATTGATTTATAAGTTCGTCAACTATTTTACTTTATTCCTTGTGTTAAAAATTTTATTTTGTCTTGTCCCAATTAATGTAAAAAAAAAACATTTCCTTTCCGCTTAACTGCAAACCAAGATGTGCACGCTTGTGCAGAAATTTGCTCCTTTTATCCTAAGCTTAAGACTAGTACGCTGCATTTTTAAAATAAATATACCTAGGGCTACACAAAAGTATTAGTGAGTTGGCGACATTTTTAAGTCTACAGTGAAACCCTTAATAACGAATACATCGGAAGAATTTATCAAATGTCGTCTTGACAATTTTTCAATGAGTTTTATACTACATTACGTAAATTTCAGTAATTGCGAAAATAAATAAATAGCCATGAATATGCGGGAACAGTTTTTATGCGCTCCATATAATCATTTAATTAAAAACTAAATATCTGCAACATTCCATTATCAGAAAGTGAAGAATACGACATTTGATTGAATTCTTTCGATGTATTCGTTATTAGGGGTTTCACTACAGGCTGTCTAAAAATTGTATGGCTAACTTTCAGAGTTGTCATATCTCAATGGCTTCTTAATCTGATAATTCTTTACAAGAACATTTCATCATAAAATTGCTTGTTCAGCTCTCATCCGCTTAATCCACTCTTTTTTGGATAAAGTACAGAAAAATCAAAAACCGGTTTTTCAAAATTAGAGAGTTCATCCCGTTTCTGATTATTTATCTAGAATTTTAAAATTTTAAATTCCCACATTTCAAATACGCGACTCTGATTGGTTGAATTTTATACACTTTTCCGGATACAAGTATAAGATAAGGTTTGTTAAGGTTAGTATCGAGATTAAGAAAAAGAAAGGATAAAGCATTGATCTCGATATCCACCAAGTTCCCAGCTCTGGTGTCCTATAAGGACCGTATAAATTAATTTCAAATAACCCTCCATTGAATAAAGGTTTGAACCTTTATCTGAGCAACAATGTTGAAGATATCGTTGTTTCTGTAAAAAAAGTGCTAAATTTAGAAAGTTCCTTTATTCTCACCGTCTGAATAAATCCGTTAATTAAGAACCGCAATTAAAAATAATCAATTTTCAGAAAGAAGAAGGGGGATTAACTCTCGTTATTTTTGCTCCAACAATGATTTAACGGGAACCATTGTCAATCAGACTTGCCACTTTTCAGACAAAGGGTCAAACTACCTCACCAGTCTTTTTAACCTGTTAACCTCACTAGTCCCTTAAACCTGTTAACCTCACCAGCCCCTTTAACCTGTTAACGTCACCAGTCCCTTTAACCTGTTAAAGTCACCAGTCCCTTTAACCTGTTAACGTCACCAGTCCCTTTAACCTGTTAACGTCACCAGTCCCTTTAACCTGTTAACGTCACCAGTCCCTTTAACCTGTTTATGAAGTTTGCTAAGCTATCTGCGTGAACATCGTTCCTGTAATAAAAAAATTTAAATATATAAGAGAAAAATTCTAAATTTTTGGAAAACTTTAATCCTCTTCAAAACCATCAAAAAAATCAAAATAACTATAAATAATTAGTTTACATATTTGATACTGTGCAGGGTCTCATGAATAAATGAATGAGCTTTGAATAATATTTTAATATTTTTTAAATAAGAATATTATTATGACATTTATACACGAACTTTAAATTGGAATCCCTCCCACACCTCGACTAGTCTCTAACTTGACTCAGTTAAGGAAAAACAAGAGAAATTCTAACAGGGCGTATACAGGATTCATTTTAGGGAGGGGGGGGGGGAATAAAACTTTAGATTTTTTAAAGTTCCATGTCTAGTGAGAGGCTCCTCTATAATTTTGATTTTAAATGCTTTAATATGGGACAAAACAACTGGCTTTTTCGGAAACATATTTGTTTTTGATTGAAATTAAGTTTTATGCTTGTGATTTGTTCATTTTTAACAAATGTTTTACGCTTTAACATTTTGAAATTCAGTATTTCAAGGCTAATTTTTATCCTATTGTTATGAAAACTAGAATTCTAGAACTTCTTGTGTCTAATCCAGTTTATGACAACTTGAATTCTTGAACTCCTTGTGTTTGATCGGGTTTATATCAACTAGAACTCTAGAACTCCTTGTGTCTAATCCGGTTTATGACAACTTGAATTCTTGAACTCCTTTTGTCTAATCCGGTTTATGAGAACTTGAATTCTAGAACTCCTTGTATTTAATCCGGTTTATGACAACTTGAATTCTTGAACTCCTTGTGTCTAATCCGGTTTATGACAACTTGAATTCTAGAACTCCTTGTATTTAATCCGGTTTATGACAACTTGAATTCTTGAACTTCTTGTGTCTAATCCGGTTTATGGCAACTTGAATTCTTGAACTCCTTGTATTTAATCCGGTTTATGACAACTTGAATTCTTAAACTCCTTTTGTCTAATCCTGTTTATGACAACTTGAAATCTTAAACTCCTTTTGTCTTATCCGGTTTATGACAACTTGAATTCTTTAACTACTTGTATTTAATCCGGTTTATGACAACTTGAAATCTTGAACTACTTGTGTCTAATCCGGTTTATGGCAACTTGAATTCTAGAACTCCTTGTGTCTAATCCGGTTTATGACAACTGGAATTCTTGAACTCCTTGTATTAAATCCGGTTTACGGCAACTTGCATTCTTGAACTCCTTGTATTTAATCCGGTTTATGGCAACTTGAATTCTTGAACTCCTTGTGTTTGATCCGGTTTATGACGACTTGAATTCTTGAACTCCTTGTATTTAATCCGGTTTATGACAACTTGAATTCTTGAACTCCTTGTGTCTAATCCGGTTTATGACAACTTGAATTCTTGAACTCCTTGTATTTAATCCGGTTTATAACAACTGGAATTCTTGAACTCCTTGTGTTTGATCCGGTTTATAACAACTGGAATTCTTGAACTCCTTGTGTTTGATCCGGTTTATAACAACTGGATTCTTGAACTCCTTGTATTTAATCCGGTTTATAACAACTGGAATTTTTGAACTCCTTGTGCTTGATCCGGTTTATGACGACTTGAATTCTAGAACTGATGAATATTTAAAATATCTAGACTTTCTCATCAAATATTCATCTCGTAGTTGCCATGACTATGCATTCTACATCTTGTCTTAAAGGGAGTGTTTACGAAGTATGAAAGAAGGCCGTAGATAAAACATAATTAAAACATAAAATATTCAATCTATCCCGACAATAACATTCTAATTTTTCAGTTCTTAAAACTTGGAAGAAAATTAATTATAAAAAGTGTTCTTTAGCTTAATTTAAAGAGTTAAGTTTCTTATTTTCAAGGCAGCTTTCGTCTGTATAAATTATTATTTTAATAAATTGATTCGAGCTTTTTAAATCGGGAGTCACGTAAAATAACGTGAATAGCCCCATTAATATTTGACCTGATAAGAGCATATGTATAAGCAGGGTTGGATAGAAAGTCCCAAGTCCAAGCGGGTCGTTTACAGGCTTCCCATATCTGAAGAACCATGTCATTTCTGTACACTCTGTCAGTAAAAATTATAAAAATAAGCATTTTTTTAAATCATTATTTTCTTATGGAAGACGGGTGTGCAGCACCTTATTATCCATTAAGCCTACGAAGTTACGGAGAAAACAGTTTCAATTCATTGAAAACATCTCTAATCATGTCTGATACGACTTCTAGCTCTATCCGTATAATCCGTTTCATCTCACTTATCTCTGATTTATCTCCGTCTCATTTCATGTCTCTTCTCATGACTCATCTTAGGTCTCATTTCATGTCTATTTTCATGTCTCTTCTTAGGTCTCATTTCATGTCTCTTCTTAGGTCTCATCTCATGGCTCATCTCATGGCTCATCTCATGTCTCATCTCATGTCTCATCTTAGGTCTCATTTCATGTCTATTTTCATGTCTCTTCTTAGGTCTCATTTCATGTCTCTTCTTAGGTCTCATCTAATGGCTCATCTCATGTCTCATCTCATGTCTCATCTTAGGTCTCATTTCATGTCTCATCTTAGGTCTCATCTTAGGTCTCATCTCATGTCTCATCTCATGTCTCATCTCATGTCTCATCTCATGTCTCATCTCTTGTCTCATCTAAGGTCTCATTTCATGTCTCATCTCTCCGTCTCATATCATATCTCATCTCAAATCCCATATCTCAAATCTCGTTTCTTATATCTCATGTCTCATCTCATGTCTCATCTCATGTCTCATCTCATGTCTCAGCTCATGTCTCCGTTCATGTCTCCGTTCATGTCTCAGTTCATGTCTCATCTTATGTCTCATCTCATGTCTCATCTCATGTCTCATCTCATGTCTCATCTCATGTCTCATCTCATGTCTCAGTTCATGTCTCAGTTCATGTCTCAGTTCATGTCTCATCTCATGTCTCATCTTAGGTCTCATCTCATGTCTCATCTCATGTCTCATCTCATGTCTCAGCTCATGTCTCAGCTCATGTCTCAGCTCATGTCTCAGTTTGTGTCTTAGTTCATGTCTCATCTCATGTCTCATCTTCTGTCTCACCTCATCTCATATATCCTATAAGTATTAATCATCTTATCCTACTTCTTCATCTTATCCTTTATTCAATTATTTTCTTATTATTTCTCTTATCATCTGTCACAAAAGAGTTTTTAAGAAATTCACTGATTTATTTTAGGAATTCCCTTCATCTACATCTTTTAATCATACACAACAAAAGATTTCTAAAATCTAAAACCAAATGCTGAACTTTTTTACACTTACATAACTGTATTTTTACTTTTTTTCTTTTGAGCAAAATAATAAATAGGACAATTTTTATTTTTACACCGGATCCATCCAATTTTAATTTGATCCGGATCCAGCTGGAGATGGGCATCGTTTATTTTTAATGAATACAATTTTTAAGAACAAACAAAGTTTTTTGTGAAAAAGAAGAAAAAACGACGGACGAACGAAATGGATCGTTCAAAGAAATGAAAAACTTAAATTTTTAAAAAAGACAGAAAAAAAACCGCTTTAGAATCGTTCAAACAAACAAAAAAACTATCGTTGTTTACTGAATGAACGAATTTTCCAAAAGAGTTTGAAAAGAACGATAATTTTTTACGGAACGAACGATTTTTTGGAATAAGCTTTATAAAAAATGATAGTTTTTACTGAACTAAAAATTTTGACTCACAAATTTTTATAAAACAATCTATTTTACTCAACGAACAATTTTATTGAACGAACAGTCGTTCAGTGAGAAAACGAATAAAATAGATGGAAAATAAACAAACGATAATTTTGAGAACGAACTAAATCAGTCTTTTAAACGACTGAAAAAAACTAACAAAATTGGTCGTTCACAACCGATGAACGAGCGAAATAAAAAAACGAAGGTGTGCATATCTAGATCCAGCTTCTTTAAAAAACAAATGTACATTTGTTTCTTTGGTTTTTTTTCCAATTATTGCTGAAAGCTAAATTATCAATTGAGAGGGTAAATATTTTGGTTACTTGGCTCTAGGACCAAGTTTAATGAATTTCACTGAACTACTTACCATTGGTTCAAATTTTAAGATACTGATGCGTGTTAATGATTTATGAGAATTTGAATCAGTGTTTCAGGATTTGAACCGGTGGTAGCTAGTTCAGCAACCTTTCCAATTCAACAAATATGGACCATGGATTTTTTAGGAATCAAAATGGTACACAAAACCAATCTATAAGTAAAGTTAAATAGTTTTCAATAACAATCTATAAAATAGTGTAAAACAGTGTTTAAAAACTTGGGACTTGATAAAAAATATGTACATAAAGGTTTTAGAAAATTATAAAAAATATGTACATAAACGTTTTAGAAATTATACATCCCGAGTGAAAAAAAAAAATTGTATATTACAAGATGCTTCGCGCCATTCTTTCTAGTTTCAAGCTTTATGTTTTATACCTGATTTAGGGTATATGCTGGAGGAATAGTAAAATTATTTCTAATATCTCTCTCCCTGTTTCCATACCATGAGAAATCAACTGTTAAAGCCAAAGATTGAAATCCGTTCTCCTATTTAAACAAGTTTAATTCAGAATTTTTATGAAACTAATGTGTACTTCATCCAGAGATTAAATAAAGTAAGAGATTGGACACTAGATGTCGTCTTTTCAAGATTTGAATGAAACTCGTTCACACTTAACCCGGAGGCAGAAGCCCAGAGGAGTTTCCCACAGTCGGCGTAGAAATTCAAGACAGAGACAGCCTTTTCTACGCCGACTGCGGGAAACTCCTGTGGGGTTCTGCCTCAGGGTTTTTGTGAACGAGTTTCATCCAAATCTTGAAAAGACGATATCTAATGTCCTTTCTGTTACATGTAAAATTAGCTTTATTTTATGGCACACAGTTTTTTTATGTTTGTGAACTTTTTCCAAAAAAATATAGAATATTTTCAGAAACTTTTTTTCAATCTCAATGAAAATTAAAATTAATATTAACTTTTATTTCATATGTTTGCTTTGTTAAAATATATCTATAATTTTTATAAAATTGCCCATAACGCTTATATTTGGTACAGCTGGTTAAAGCTCGGAATACATATTGGCTAAAAAGGCTTGATAAAGAGAAAAGTTCTAATATAAGAACTTTGTATCACTGAAAACCAAAATAAATAAACTGAAAAAAAGTAAGTGATATTAATATCTAATAATGAATATCCAAAAATATTATTTATTGAACATTTTGTTCGAAATTTCGAACTAGATGTTTACTCTTCAAAATGCTTTCTTCAGGTTCGATATTACAGAAATAGTATTGTTTATTTTGTAAGTTCAGACAGATAGAAAAATTTATAAGATTTTCGAAAACAAAATTAAATTTTTAGCAATTATTTCGGAAGAATAATATTAAAACCTTCAGTAAACCAATTAAAAAATTTCCAAGTTTAAACTTGCTTTTCTTGTTTGGCATATTGACATTTCTATAAGAGAAGGAGATATGGGGGGGGGGAGGTAAATATTTATCATTTCATTTAAATTGACATATGAGCAAAAACCTAAAACTCTAGATGTATTGCAATTAAACTTTTTTAAGTAGCTAAGATACAACCGACTACCAATTCGACTCGAAATATTTGTATAGATACACACTTAAATTAACTGTAAGCGTAATTTCAATTGACTCTCCATGCAAATATGGCAATGCCCGATTCACAACGGTACCCTTACAATCTTTGTCTGATCAAATATGTATTAGATATGTTTATCATTTTGAAAACTGATTATTTTCAATTGTGGATGGTCTGCATCTCTACTACAGAAAACATTATTGATCAGATAAAGGTTGCAAGGGTCTGGTATGGGAATCGGGCTTTGCCATCTTTGAACGCCTGCAGTTCCTTTTGAGGAGGAAAAACGGAACAGTATACCGGAAGAATGAATCCCTTGTAGTAATGTTAATAGGGCAGAAATGACAGTATTCCTGTTGTATTGAATATGCTGGAGGAATCGTAAATTTATTTCTGAGATCTCTTTCTCTATTCCCGTACCATGTTGCGTCTACTGTTAACGCTAAGGATTGGAATCCGAACTCCTATTATTATCATTACTCATTAGTATTATCATTATTAGCAGACAACAAATCATTCAATAAAATAGGGGTCGACACTCCCTGCCACCGATGTGTATCCAGGGCAAATATATATATATATGTTTGTGTCTGATTGTTTTTGCTTTTACTTGTAAAAAATGGAAAACTTCTCTCCCCTTACAAAATTAAAAAATTTAGTTATGATTATGATAGAGTAATAACGTTGTACCTTTTACACTCCGCGGCCCGTGGGGTAAGTTAATTCCTTTTGGAAAAGCCTGACAGACGCCACAAAAAAATATGCTCTTAAAAAATAAGAGATTGTGCAAGAAGCGTTAGGTGTTCTGTATGAATTCGATACTAAGCCGTATCCATCTGATAAAATGTTTACATCGAGTTCAGGAATCAAAAGTTGTAACCTCTGGTTAATGAGACAAGTATTACCTTTGCTTGTGCCAGGATATCTCTTAGTAGAGCCCGATCCTTCCACACATAAACCTGAACAATAAACAGTAGAGCCCGATCCTTCCACACATAAACCTGAACAATAAACAGTAGAGCCCGATCCTTCCACACATAAACCTGAACAATAAACAGTAGAGCCTGATCCTTCCAAACATAAACCTGAACAATAAACAGTAGAGCCCGATCCTTCCATACATAAACCTGAACAATAAACAGTAGAGCCCGATCCTTCCATACATAAACCTGAACAATAAACAGTAGAGCCCGATCCTTCCATAACCTGAACAATAAACAGTAGAGCCCGATTCTTCCATACATAAACTTGAACAATAAACAGTAAAACCCGATCCTTCCATACATAAACCTGAACAATTAACAGTAGAGCCCGATCCTTACATACAGAAACCTGAACAATAAACAGTAGAGCCCGATCCTTCCATACGTAAACCTGAACAATAAAATCAAAAAGGAAATTTTACGAAAAATATGAACCAAAAAGCAAGAATATTTTTGTTGGTGGTTGGATTTTCATAGACAGGCATCAATGAAATGTAATATCTATAAATATTACAATTATCAAAATTTCTTTCTATGATTTTGTTATCTATGAAATGTCTTTCTATAAAAAGTTCCCGACTCCGCGACCCTTTATTTCTTGCCATATTTGAAATAATTTGATTTTTATCGTAAAATTTAATGAATTTAAATTAAAAAAAACCTGAAAAAGTTTTGGATAGTCTTGAGGTAGGATTTCAGATATCTCCTTCATACTGAAGAAAAACATTATGTAAATAAAACTATATTTTGTTACTTAAACAAGTATTAAAAAATGAACTCTATGTAGGAAAGTGAACATTTGGAGCGTAAAAGGAATATCGACGTACTTTAAAGTGACTCTTTATGTAGAGAGTTCGCAAAATATAATGATGGAAACGTCCTTATTTTTCTATGTAAAAAATTAACATTTGTGATTACTTAAAAAATTACTTGTGGATTCACTTTTTTAAAAACAGAAAAATGACGATGGCTTTCTCTTTGTGAATAAGATAAAGGTAAAAAACTACTGTTGTGAACCAGAAAAAAAATGTTAAAAAAATATTTTTCTTATTCCACTGGTGTGCTAGATCAAAAGAGAAGTTCTACAAGGCAAGCTAATATTACATTACAGGATGAAAATCATAAAACTAGAAATATCGATTTCTTTAAAATTTCTTTACGAATCTTCTAAATAAATAAACATATGTTAATCTCTGTCATTGTTGATCAGTCAAAGATGAAAAAGGTTCGTTGTTAATACAATAGTTTTAGAGAATATCATCTTAAAATATTTTTAATTTCAGATTTTTGCGAAATACAGGTTGTCCCATAACAAATGATCATTGATAGGATAGGATCAAATATATGATAGGATCAAATATATGATAGGATCTAAAATAGGATAGGATTAAATATAGGATTGGATCAAATATATGATAGGATCTAAAATAGGATAGGATCAAATATAGGATAGGATCAAATATAGGATTGGATCAAATATAGGATAGGATTAAATATATGATAGGATAAAATATATGATAGGATCTAAAATAGGATAGGATTAAAGATAGGATAGGATCAAATACAGGATAGGATCAAATATAAGTTAGTTAATAAATAAGAAAGCGTAAATTTAAAAAAGTTTGTAAAACTAAATATGTGATCAAAAATACCTTCTTGACACATGACAAATATAGCGTAAACCAGCATGATTTTGTATCTGTTGTACTGTACATATTAAGTACTGTACATAATTCGTTAACATAGTACACAAACCCAAAGCCGGAGTTTAGTTGTCCGTTAGAGAGTTTGTAAATAAAGCCAAGCTGTAAATGCCGTTAACCTCTAGATAACGGTTAGGCGGAGCAGGGCAGCTGGACGGAGTGGGGACAGATACATTATAACGGATTAACAGGACCCGGGGAATAACGGACCGTCCTGTTTCAAACCCGTATTGATGAAGGAGTTGGAAAGGCTGGTTATGGAAGAATATGTCCATTGTCCACCAACCGAGGCGGAGAAATCCCTCAAGTGTTCAATATCTACTCTGATCATATTTAATTACTCAATATTGTTTGTTATTTCTAACGTGTAAATAAAGTTTGTGTGCATAATCGTTCCATCATTCAGTTTAGGCTATTTACTTTATAAAGCTTTAACAGTGGAAGTTTTTACAATTTTGGATTCATAAAAAATCAAAATCAAAAGAAAATAATTGTTATAACATCTTTAGATTTTAAAATTACAATGTTTAGAAAGTAGATGAAAAGCTAATTAAAAATATTTAGTAAAATAACTAATTTTTAAATTTTTGATTAAACATACACAGTTACACAGTTATCATGGATTAAAAATAATCTTCTTAAATCTCTCAATAACAAGTTTACAAAACTTCAAAATAGTAGAATTTAGATAATACTATTGATCAAAAAGATTTAAACGTGAAATCATTGTTTTAAACTTTGTTCAAGATGTGGAACTTTTGTTGTTACAGCATTAGATGAAAAACCATGCAAATCATTCAAATTTTCCGGAAAAAAACTCCCCCCCCCAAAAGAAAAAAAAATCTCTAGAATAGATATACAAGAATATAGATCGCTCATGTCGTCTTCACCATACCGGAGGGTTTCAGTTCAATTAGAAAATGGCCATTTAGTAATGTACTAGCTACTGATATACAGTACATTGAATTTAATGGTATGCGGCAAGTACCTTTGTACTCTGTACAAATTTATGGTGGTTTGTTTTCAAATATTGCAGACATACTAGTTAAAAGTTTAATTATAAAGGATTAGAACGAAGATTAGTTGTTGTTTGTTACCGATATGTGACTCAGTAGGGTTGTTAATCGTTTTTTGTCTCGTTTTCCGGTCGTTTTCAAAAGCGATCATTTCCTTTTCGGAAAAAAACGATCTGTTTTAAAAACGACCCACTCGTTTTGAACTTTAACAAAACGAATAACGATCGTTATTGAAAAAGAAATATATAAAGAAATATTATGTTTAAAGAGACAAACTGTAATCTTTGAGTAAAAATATTTGAGAGGGAAGAAACAACTGAGTCATTTTAGATGTAAATTTAAAATTGGAATTTATGTGAATTTTCAAAGAATTGAACAAATATTTAATAGGACAATGTAGTTGAGCTGAGAATTTCAGACACTCTCTTTAAGATGAATGAAAACCTTGAGGTTGAAATTGAGGATAGACAATAGAGACTCCCATGTTCTTTAGAGGCTTTAGCAACAGCAAGTTCTCCCTTAAACAAGATAACTAATTAATATTAATATTCATTTGGAGGATACTGAAAATCGAAATGTTTCGGAATTTTGCAGAATTTTGCTGAATTACAGGCCTTGCAACTAATTATAACTTCGAATCTCTTTTTTCTCGCAAAAAAAGCATTATGAGAGAATTGATATGATTAGTTGAAATGTACCAAACAACAATATATGGCACATTTATTCTTATTTTTTAATAGTTGTTGTTCTTAAAAACATTTTTTCTCATTAATCCAATTAATTATATTAATTAAATGTTTACCTCAGTGTGAAACATTCTATTCCCAGCAGTAGGACAGGCAAAGAATGGTATTTTTACATCCTGTCCGAATATTTTTGTACTGAAGAATAAAAATTCAACTTTCTCTAGATTTCACAAGTTAACCCGAGTAGAATTGTAAATTAATAAATGAGATATGTAGTAGAACTAGTTACAGCTAGTTCACTTATGTGTTTTAACTAAAAGGCAAGAAATTGATCGGTATAAAAATAATAAAATAAAACCAATCTAATTTTTTTAAATTAAGAAATGAGAAAAAAATCATTCAGTCTGTGAATTATCAAAACCCTATATATCGGAGATCATTTATTCATTTCTTAATGTGATGAGGAGGAGAAACTTCCTTAAGAGTCTACAATAAATGAGGAAGCANAGGGGGAAAGGGGAGTTGGTGATAATTTAAACATTATGTCAAGAATTCCTATCCTGAGGTCTAGAGGTGGTTCTAGGCCAGACAAAACATGAAAATGCATCTCTAACTGAAATTGAAAATATTTCTAAGATATTTGTATCAGTGATTTCCCAGATTTAGGTTTTCTTTTGATGTATCCTTGTCCATTCAAGCATTCCTAAACCCTGCCAAAGGGAGAGACCGGCTAGACATGGTAGATGAGGTGGGAGTACAATATTGTAAAAAAAGTTCATGATTCATTTGAGACCTTTTTGCGGTGTATAATTGCTCAGCGAAAGCGCAAATTTAATTTTTACCATCCTCTTGGATTATCCATTCTGGAGGGATGATTTTAAAAATCGGTTTTTATAAAAATTTTCAAAAGTTCTAGAGTAAACTTAACTTCTCATAGGTTTGTCGAGATGAATCCTGAAAAATTTCTCTACAATACTGCAATCTCAGCTCAACCACCATGACTAGAGCCCATCTCTTCCTATAAAGCAACGCAGTTTATTCTTAAGTCTGAAAGAATTTAAATCTCCTGTGAATACTAGAAAAGTAATAAGTGTTCATTTTTAACTAAAAAGTAAAAGTAAAATAACTAATATGTATAGCTGAGGTTTCATGCTTGACAAGGAAAAAAGGGGGCACATAGAAAACAAGATCTGATGTTCTCTTATTTCTAGGGGCACCTACAGGGTGTCCCACGAAAAATGACAGTTGGTAAATAGTTTAGAATGTCTTCTTCCATACTTTGTTGTTGTTTTATACCAAAGACAATAATAAAAAATATTATATAAGAGTCATGTTATAGTAAAATTAACTTCAAAGCAAAATATATTTGAGCAAAAGATTTTTTACACGAAATAAACAGCAAACAGCCTTTAATATCTAATACAGTGTATGGAAGACGACATTCAAAACTATTTACCAACTATCATGTTTCGTGGGACACCCTGTAGCTTGTCATTTCCTTCTGCAAAACCTGTCAAAAAAGTATACAAATTTGGACAGCCCTCCAGATAGTTTTAAGGTTGTGTAAATGAACCTTTCTATTCGAGAAAGGGTTTCTCAATGCCCCTCCCTTAACCCCCCTTAACCTCATCTTTACATGAATAGGGTCAACTCCCTATAACATACATTTTTACATCGTAATAAAGGATTTGATTCGACATATGTTATGCATCTTTGTTTAAATAAAACCCCTCCTATGGCAATCATTAATC